>NC_046978.1:19384495-19414495 GCF_009769545.1 Cyclopterus lumpus | reverse complement strand
CCAGTGAAGGTGCGGGTTCACTGTCGGTCTTCAGCTCGCCTTCAAACGGGGAAACACACGAAACAAGATGTCATTGTTCCCTCGGCCCCGCTTCTCTAAGTCTATGAAGTACTTCTAAACAACAACAACAACAACAACAACAGCAGCACCGTGTGTGTCACCTGGTTCTCTGACAGACGGGTTCTGGACTCCAGTCGTGATTTGCTCTGGTGGGAAACTACGCGCAGAGGTTTGAAAAGGACGGGCGCGCACACGCACGCGCGTTTCCTAATCCGGCACAACGCGGAAGTGAAAGTGAAAGAAGTCCAACAGAAGAGCGCTATTCCCGTTTCATTTCCTTCTTCTTTTTCTTGCTTTTTTGTGCGCGTGGGCTAAAGTGTACACATAAAATTACTTTTTCATTTGAAACCAGTTGTTTTATGGTAATTTCTTTTTTTTTAATGGCGCATTTTTGCCACCAGAGGGCGACCGCGAGCTGAGGATGAAGCAGAGAATATCTGCTTAATATTAATATATAATTAAGGACATAAACTGTATTTTTTCATACAGTTTATTTCTGTAATTTCTTATTCATGTATTTCCTCTCTATTTGAAGTCTCATTGTTTGTAATCCGTTGTTTGTAATCTGTAATCCATTGTTTGTAATCTGTAATCCGTTGTTTGTAATCCGTGTTTGAGCTCGCACAGCGCGAACAGGTGGCTGAATTAACTCAAGATAAGATAAAACATACATAATGTAAGATAAAATATAACTCTTGTGCCAGAGTTTCATTAAAGGTTTCAACAGAAGAACAGAAAGTGACAATAAAATTAAAATATGAACGCATATGAACAATAAATATATCAATTATCGAGTGTAAAAGAAATAATACGGACGTCGTTGCAAAATAGGAGACAATAGCAACGAGTTAAAGGTAATTTAAATTACGTTTAAAATATGTTTTACAATCTAGAGAATAATCAGTCGCAGTAGATTTTAACACCGAATGAGAGCTAAAGCTTCGGTGTTTGTATTAAAGATGACGACTTTGCATCGATATGAAATATGTTTATATCAGCCGAGAGAAAAAACGTCCTCATCATGAAACCGATTCTATTTTATCTGAAGGGCTCGAACAGCGTTAAACTCTGGTCACGAGAGAGAAAGACACACGGAGTGGGTCACGACTCCAAGACTCCAAGACTCCAAGACTCAAAGACTCAAAGACGTTTCATCACGTTTCATAAAACAACTTCATGGTGAAGAGTTTTATGAGTTTCCTCATCTTTATTAAACCTAACTAAGTATTTCATCACTAATAATTAACTAATAATAATGCATTCTATTTGTAAGGCACTCTTCATTCAAGAATATCAGAGTGCCAACTAAGTATTTCATCATCTTTACTAAACCTAACTAAGTATTTCATCATCTTTATTAAACCTAACTAAGTATTTCATCATCTTTATTAAACCTAACTAAGTATTTCATCATCTTTACTAAACCTAACTAAGTATTTCATCATCTTTATTAAACCTAACTAAGTATTTCATCATCTTTATTAAACCTAACTATTTCATCATCTTTACTAAACCTAACTAAGTATTTCATCATCTTTATTAAACCTAACTAAGTATTTCATCATCTTTACTAAACCTAACTAAGTATTTCATCATCTTTATTAAACCTAACTAAGTATTTCATCATCTTTATTAAACCTAACTAAGTATTTCATCATCTTTACTAAACCTAACTAAGTATTTCATCATCTTTATTAAACCTAACTAAGTATTTCATCATCTTTACTAAACCTAACTAAGTATTTCATCATCTTTACTAAACCTAACTAAGTATTTCATCATCTTTATTAAACCTAACTAAGTATTTCATCATCTTTATTAAACCTAACTAAGTACGTCGCTGGAGGCCGCCATCACTCTGGCGGAGGACCACCTGGCGGTTTATCCCGGCGGTCAGGGGGACAGCGGCCCACACCGGCCCCGCGGTCGGCGCCCCTCACTCGGTCCCCCGATTCTCCGACCCCAGCAATTGTCGGCACCCTTCGCAACCCACAGGGGGGGTCCCTCAAACATCAGGGCAGGAGTGTTGGAGGTGCGGGCAGCCCGGACACGTCCGGAGGGAGTGTCCGCTGATGGAAGTGGGCCAGGTGATCCGGGTTGCCGGCTCTCCAACACCCTCACCCGGTCCAGGAGCGACATACCGTGTTCCGGTAAGAATCCAGGGGGGTACACATCAAGCGATGGTGGCCTGTACGCAGTCTATGATCCACCAGAGCCTGGTTCGACCCGGGGGCATTGATGGAGGCATTGTGGGTGAAATTTCGTTGTGTGCATGGGGACGTTCACGAGTATCCTATGGTGTCAGCGGAAATTAGATACATGGGAAGAAAGCATAGTGTAAAGGTCGCGGTTAGCTCCCACCTTACGCACCCACTAATCTTGGGAACAGATTGGCCGGGGTTTGATAAATTAATGGGACAGGCTGCAGGGGGTGCGTTCACGGCCGACAGGGACATGCGATATCTGCGCTGTGTTCAGCGGCGACGCGAGGTCATCCGACACTGCAGACGGAGAGGGGGAACCGGCGGAGCCTCCCGTGGAGACTCCACCGGCTCCCGAGTTCCACTCCATGGAAGATTTTACACTCGAGCAGTCTCGGGACGATACTCTACGCTCAGCCTTTGACCAAGTGATACGAATTGATGATCAGCTGGTGCGCCCTGATGGATATCAGTCTGTGGATATGACTGCGCACAGTCATATCCACACTTTTCATTGATTAGGGACAGACTGTACAGAGTGAGCCGTGACACTCAGACAGGAGAGGAAAACACTCAGTTGCTGGTGCCGAAAAGCTGCCTGGAAATGATTTTCCTGCCCGGAGTGTCAATTGGTAAACCACCCGGCCATTCCGAGGGCGCCTTTGCGTCCTCTGCCATTAATGGAGGTCCCGTTCGAGCGAATCGGCATGGGCCTCATCGGGCCATTTCACCAGAGTGCACGCGGACATCGCTTTGTGTTAGTCCGACTGAGCCACCCGAGAACCCGGTGTCCACCACCGGGTTCTCAGGTTGCCACGACGACAGGCACCGATGAGCTTTACGACCTAAGATCCTAGCGGCCGCGTCCACAATAGAGGCTTTGAACAAGGTCCACTCGGATTCCTTGTCCCCAGCCTCCCTCAGGATGTGTGAGAAGTTCTTCTGGAGGTGGGAGTTGAAGACCTCCCTGACAGGAACAGGTCTTTCTAGCCGGCTCCCCGACATCTGATCCAACTCAACACCAGGTGGTGATCAGTTCACAGCTCTGCTCCTCTCTTCACCCGAGTGTCCAAGACATACGGCCGCAGATCAGATGGTACGATCACAAAGTCGATCATTGATCTCCGGCTTCAGGTGTTCTGGTACCAGGTACACTTATGAGTCACCTTAAAAATTGAACATAAGAGGACGACAGAGATCCAGAATGTGGATATTTTGGGAAGCTCGGTTACTTTCAGTCGAGAGTTAGAGACCAAGATCAAAACCGCATTGGTGTCTGTACGACCAATATGAAGATCCACTAGGAGACAAAGCAGCAGGATTCTGAGCAGACGCATGAGTCATGATCATGAAGCCAGTTTCCCACTAGACCGGCTGCACTGGTTTATCTCTCTGGTTACTTCGAGCACTTCTCTTCGGAGGGACCGACTCTCTTTCCTCCCCGGGTGCTGTCTACTCTTTTAATTTATTCTGAACTGAACCATATTTATTTAATACTTATATTTACTCCTTTTTTTCATGACTTTTGTTCGAAATATACCCGTCTAACCTCTATTGTATTTTTATTTGGCAAAAAAGCCTGTAAAATCCCTTCCAATGAACGCATATTCCCCAAAATAAAAGTGCAATGTAAGGCTGTAGATTCAAGTTGTTTTTTTGTTATGCTAACAATGGCACGTTGCTCTGACAGAACTATGTAATGTTGCACAACTTACTGTAATTAATTAATTATATATATATATTTTTTATTATTGTTGATATTTTTACATTTTACAACCGGAAAACGTTAAATCGGTGTAGCTTGCTTCTAATAAATTATGGGTTAAAGTGTTTTACTGTCGCACATTGTTCATAATATTCACTGGAAGAACAGATTGTATAATTTAAATACAGCTGTAGAGGAAATATAAAATGTTAGTGACAACAATAGAAGCTTTGAACAAGGTCCACTCGGATTCCTTTCCCCAACCTCCCTCGGGATGTGTGAGAAGTTCTTCTGGAGGTGGGAGTTGAAGACCTCCCTGACAGGAACAGGTCTTTCTAGCCGGCTCCCCGACATCTGATCCAACTCAACACCAGGTGGTGATCAATTGACAGCTCTGCTCCTCTCTTCACCCGAGTGTCCAAGACATACGGCCGCAGATCAGATGATACGATCATTGATCTCCGGCTTCAGGTGTTCTGGTACCAGGTACACTTATGAGTCACCTTATGCTCCAACATGGTGTTCGTTATGGACAAACCGTGGCTAGCACAGAAGTCAAATAGCAAGACATCACTCGGGTTCAGATCGGCAAGCCGTTCCTCCCAATCACCCCAAGCCAGGTTTCTCTGTCATTGCCCACGTGAGCGTTGAAGTCTCCCAGGAGAACTATGGAGTCGGCAGGCGGCGCCATGTCCAGGACGACCGACTCCAAGATCTCCAGGATCACTGAGCCTCTCAAATTCCTCCACCACGTTAAGGTGGCAATTCACGGAGGAGCAGTGTTTCATCATCTTTATTAAACACAACTCAGTATTTCATCATTTTTATTAAACAGAGATATTCTGTTATTATTACCGTGTGCTTTGGACCCACAAAGTCACAGAGTTTACGTCCCTTTCTCCTGATGTCTGTGTGAGTGGGTCTTTGTGGAGCGAAGCCCAGAGGCCTTCCTCCCGTTTATTATGGGATGAGAGGTGCCGGGCCTTTCCCTCTATTTTCCGCTTTACACGTCTTGTTTCAGGAAATTAAACGGCCCAAGAAGCACCGTATAATGATTTAAAATTACATTCCAGGCTCATGTTTGTGTATGAAATATGGAACATTGACTTTTATTTATCCTTTATGTAGCCAGGAAAGTCCCACTAAGAAAGTGGTGTCATTTTTTGTTGTTGATGCCATGGTTACCTGACCGACCAAACCAAGCGGTGCGTCCACAAATGTCTCGCCGAGACCAATTCAACATGTGGTCTGCAGAATCAAACGCCGCGCCCCCACATTACATTGGATCAAGGAGATCACTTCATATTAGCATAAAGCTTGACATAAAGACGCTAATTCTGTACGGAACATCTCGAGCCAACGATTTACTCAAGGACTCGGGAAATAGAAAATAATTAATTAAATAAACAATGAGGCGATTGTGAATGTTGTTGCCGTATCAGACGTCCAAAATAACTTAAAAAAATAGCTTTCATTCAACGGCAACAAGATACTCTTGTTCCCCTTTCAGCAAAGAGGGAATTTCTACGGTCAAAACGGAATCACAAGTTCTTTTCTTTTATCGCCACAATTCAGTAGAGTAAACGCGGTGCGACTAAATCGGCTTTAATACGAGCGGTGTTCCAGAACAAGGTGTTCCGGAACAAGAACAGTCGACCGTGGACAGACCCAGACCCAGATCTTCACCTGCAGTCGGAGCTCCTCCTCCTCCAGGAGCCGACACCAAACTGCTGGAGACCCAGGACGTATTGCTGGACCCGCTGGGGGGAAGGGGGGCACGGGAGAACCAGAACCAGGACTGAGAGGGGCAGACCCTGCTGCAGTAAAATTAAGTTTTCTAAAGGGACCCTGATGCTCAGAGACACTACCACTTTAGTCCACAGGGGGCACCAGAACCAACACTACCACTTTAGTCCACAGGGGGCACCAGAACCAACACTACCACTTTAGTCCACAGGGGGCACCAGAACCAACACTACCACTTTAGTCCACAGGGGGCACCAGAACCAACACTACCACTTTAGTCCACAGGGGGCACCAGAACCAACACTACCACTTTAGTCCACAGGGGGCGCCAGAACCAACACTACCACTTTAGTCCACAGGGGGCGCCAGAACCAACACTACCACTTTAGTCCACAGGGGGCACCAGAACCAACACTACCACTTTAGTCCACAGGGGGCGTCAGAACCAACATTACCACTTTAGTCCACAGGGGGCACCAGAACCAACACTACCACTTTAGTCCACAGGGGGCGTCAGAACCAACACTACCACTTTAGTCCACAGGGGGCACCAGAACCAACACTACCACTTTAGTCCACAGGGGGCACCAGAACCAACACTACCACTTTAGTCCACAGGGGGTGCCAGAACCAATACAAAATGAAAGTTCCTCACAGTTATTTGAAGTAATGACTCATGATAATATAATGCATGAATTAAAAAATGACCATGTTAATATAATTTGCACCCGGATTATCAAGTGTGTCTGAAATGTCAAGAGAAGTAAACAACTTGTTTTTATCTTCTATCTAACGTCTATTCCTGGATTAGATTGTGCCTTTCTGTCTTCATGTGGCTCTGAATGAGCCTTTGCTCTGTCCTCTGTATGTCCCCATAAAGCGGGGCTGTTTTGGTTCCTGTGGGGGCACTGGGAGGTGGACCAGTTCATTGGAAGTACAAGGCCAGGTCAAAGGACGCAGACAGGCAGGTCTGGTTGGCAGAGGTATCTAAATTGCTCATATAGATTATGCAGTGATTAACGAGTTCTTTTGATTTAATTTGTATTGCAACAGGATTAAGGACTTCCTGATCACTGAATGAGAATGATGTGGTCGTCACAATGCAATTAGTTGATTTGTTTTTATACACTGTATATATATATATTTTCTTCATGTTGTCTTTAACTTTTTGCTTTTAGTGTTGTGTGTTTACTGATGGCGGTCTATAGATCGGTGGTTCTCAACCTTTTTTCGGGGACGTACCCCCATGTGAAAACATTTTTCAGCCAAGTACCCCTTAACCAGCGCTTTTATAAAATTCAGTTTATGAACTTACACTTATATTGTATTAAATAACTATTTCTAAAGGATTTTTTAATCGATGCTAATTTTAAATAGATTTTTTTTATTCACGTACCCCCTGGAGTGCCTTCATGTATTCCCAGGGGTACACGTACCCCCATTTGAGAACCAGTGCTATAGAGGACCAGGATTACCAAACTGAGGTTCAGGACCAGATAAAAACTTCTTCTTTTTTACTCCCATGATGCTTTGCTTTCCTCCGGCTTCCTGAAGCTGGTGCTACATGCACATTTAAGTCTTGACGGGTGACAAAAGAGTACTTTTCTCTGAAGCCGATCACAAATGTGAGATAAACTTCTCAAACAACCAAAGACGTTCACGCCGGCTCGCGATGGAGACAGAAAACAATAAAATTCAGTTTCATTACTTTATATTCATGGAATGAATATACAGATGTCCATCAGATGGTTCTAAGCAGAAATAAAGACAACACTGGTTCTAATAATCATCCTAAAGCCAGGAATAAGTCCTACAAGTCCTAAAAGCCAGGAATGAGTCAGCATTTTGTCATGCCAATGTGTTTTTGCTTCCAAGCCTGAAATAAGCTCTGTGTTTGAGAGATGTGGTTCTGCATCAGTGAATACCCCTCTGGTGAATTTAAAGATCTAACATGTAAACAAGTGGCTGAATGAGAAATGGTTGAGAGGAGTCTCAAGGCGGTTTTGTGAAATAGTCACCAACGTTTTAATCTGGTGATTTGTTTACACGGAAGCTTTCAAAATAATAAATGTCCATCTTTTTTCTAGTTTGTTGTCTTTCATATGTCGGGATGGCACGACAAAACTGAACTAAAGTTAGGAACAACTTCATGGTTGGGCGTTAAAATAAGTACAAACACTTAAGTTTAGGGTCAGGACAAGTGATTGTCTCTGTGAATAAGTTACCACTTGTTTTATCTGGTGAAACAAGACTTCTGTTTTGCAGATTCTTATGTAAGTGTGAAATCGTGGCCTGCTGGCGGACTTATCCTGTGGGGAAGGGGGCGTGTCACAGGCGGGAGGGCAGAATAAAGCTGAGCCGGTGCTGGAGGAGGGCAACAAGCTCAGAGACACCAAGCTGCAGCCATGGACATCACACGTACCCCGAAGCATCCCCGAGGTAAACGCTTGGATCTGCAGAACATTTAAACTCCTAATCGAGGCTTTTATTCTGAAAATATGACTTTTTGTTGTTGTTGTTATTGTTCTCTCCCGTAGATCTCGAGAAATCCAAGTCAAGGAACCACATCAACCGCTTCACGGATGTGCACGGCCTGCCGTGCATCGAGAAGATCGTGTGCTCGGTGGAGGACACCCCCGAGCCCATCGGCACCACCATCACCGGCACCATCCCGGAGTGGATCAACGGAAGCTTCCTGAGAAACGGGCCCGGCAAGTTCGAGATCGGAAACCAGAGGTGAGAATCTTCTTGATGCTTTTTATTTTAAAAGCACAGGCAGCGACACAAACGCTGACTCCTCCCCTTCCCTCCTCGTCGTCAGGTTCAACCACTGGTTTGACGGCATGGCGCTCCTGCACCAGTTCAAAATATGCAGCGGACGGGTGACTTACAAGAGCCGCTTCCTGTCCAGCGACAGCTTCAAGGCCAACCAGCAGCACAACCGCATCGCGGTGTCGGAGTTCGGCACCATCAACGTGCCGGACCCCTGCAAGAACTTCTTCCAGCGCTTCCTGTCCAGGTTTGAACTGCCAAGTGAGTCATTTCCACTATTTTACTATTATTATAAATATTCTATTTAATTAATATATTTTTGTGTTTATTCTCGGTCAACATTCCAAGAAAAATATTTGCTGTTTAATTTGACCAAATGTGTCCGTTGATTTCCTGATTAGTTTTTAAAAAAAAGAAAAGGAAGAAAAAGAGAATTATTGTTATTTTATTATTTATAAATTATTTTATATATTCGGTAGTTCGGATATATGTGTTTATGCTGGGTCAACATTCCAAGAAAATATTTGCTTTAATTTGACCAAATGCGTTTTGCTGAGTTATTGTTGTGGTTGACCCCCCCCCCCCCCCTCCCTCTAGAGTCCACAGATAACGCCAATGTGAGCTTCGTGACCTACAAAGGTGATTACTACGTCAGCACGGAGACCAACGTCATGCACAAGGTGGACCCCGAGACCCTGGAGACCACGGCGAAGGTGTGTGAAAGCTGCAGACACACAATCGGTTGCCGTAGTTACGCGTGACGGACGGGAACATTGTGGGTGTCGTTGTGCGATGAGCTGCTGGATAAAACCACAACGTGGAGGTAAAGAGTTGACCGAGTCTGTACTTGCACCCATCAGGTGGACTGGAGCAAATTCATTGCGGTGAACGGGGCGACCGCCCACCCTCATACCGAGCCGGATGGCACCACGTACAACATGGGGAACTCCTACAACGCCAAAGGTACTGCACCGGGACAACACGCCGACTCAAGCGTTTCGCGTGTTGCCTTCAGGGTACAGAACCGAGGATGCTTCTTTCCCCACAGGAGCGAGCTACAACATCATCCGAGTGCCGCCGACCAAGACGTCCGCCGAGGAAACCCTGGAGGGAGCCGCGGTGCTGTGTTCGATCCCCTCGGTGGACAAGAGCAAACCGTCCTACTACCACAGCTTCGGTGAGCAGAGTTAAAACTCCTCGAACCGTTTAGGGAAGTTAGGTTTGACTTCCTGTGAGGACGCACTGGTTTCGATATGTTTGATAAGTATACTGACCCTACTAAGTGGGCTAGGCATCTGAATCCATTCAGTTACGGCAATCCTGAGATAACTTAAATCAAAATGATCAAAAGTACCGCTTAAAAAGTGATTAAATTGCATCCTACAAAATGCAATTGCCTTGAGATACCCTCTTATTCAATGACCTTGGTTCTTGCTATATATGCCCTTGAAGAGGACCATTGATTTAATTTTTTTGGGGTGCAAAATAATGGCCATAACAAAAAGTATTCTCCATAAACTATGTTAATCTTGATATTGTCCAATGTCAAGAAATGCTGAGGGCTGCAAATGGCGTTGTTTTCCATTCAAATGAATGGGCCAATTATTATTTGATCAATTAACCATTTCACCGATGAAATGTCAAAATATTGGAAAAGAAATCATATCGCCACATCTTGGTTTTCTTGTTTTTGACTATGAAATATTTCACAATGTTTGCTTGTTGTCAACATATTTTGAGGGAGCTATGTGTTGGTTCCACTTCCTCACAATTGGACTAAAATAAGTATAATCTTCTGACTCCTTTCGCAGCGATGTCCGAGAACTACGTGGTGTTCATCGAGCAGCCCATCAAGATGGACCTGCTGAAGATCGTGACGGGAAAGCTGAGGGGGAAGAGCATCAGCAATGGCTTACACTGGGACCCCAAGCTCAACACCATCTTCCACCTGATCCACAAGCAGACCGGAGTGGTGAGTCTCCCGAGGCGGCCCGGCCCTCCAGTCCGTTCACCGCGCCTCGTGCCGAACCTTCGTTCTGAACCTTCGTTCTGAACCTTCGTTCTGAACCTTCGTTCTGAACCTTCGTTCTGAACCTTCGTTCTGAACCTTCGTTCTGAACCTTCGTTCTGACGTCGCCTCCCCTCTGTGTTCAGGTGAGCTCCCTGAAGTACATCGCCAGGGCGCTGTCCACTTTCCACCAGATAAACGCGTACGAGGAGGACGGATTCTTGGTCCTAGACATGTGCGCGTCGGACGACGGTGTGGCGATCAACAACTACAACATCCAGAACCTGCGCAAGTCCGGAGAAGACCTCGACGAGGTGAGCAGGGTTCGGGGAAGGATTCAAGGATGAAATTCAAGTGCAGCTTGATCCTAGACCACAACGGATCCAGATCTCTGTGAAGACCTGGGCTCAACGGTCACCGACCTGCCGCTGCTTTCAGACAGCAAGGAGCATGCTGGGTAGTGGAGTAGCCTCGTGTCCTAGCAGGGTTAGCTTAGCTTCCCTCTAACGGGCCTGCAGCATATACGCGCTCCGCCGTTAGCTTATAACTTACACGTTGTACAATCTGTGCTCCCACAGTTTGTCCAAACGTTTGTGTAATTTAAAGCAACCAGAGTATCAACGTGAGCAGGTCAAGATAGACGGACCCGGTCGTTAGCTTGACAACCACGGCACAAACCTTTCTTTCCATATTTTCTGTGGAAAATATGAAGAATTTGGATTATGTGGCGATAGCAATGTGCTTCCTACGCTGAGTGTTTGGCTGAAGCTTTATTATATGGAGCAAAAGATGCCTCCAACAGTTGACTCTAAAATGTCAAGAATAGGACCAGAATCCATCAACAACGCGACTAAATAACCATAAATATTGGTGTTGACGGTTGAGTTCCTCCTCAAGTGGAGTGTTTTGGTTTCTCGTTGGTTTGTTGAGGCTGAAAATGTATTTCCTATTTATCCATCAGGTGTACAACACCATGTGCAGAGTCTTCCCACGCCGTTTCGTTCTGCCTCTAAATGTGGACCAAGAGACTCCCTACGGCAAGAACCTGAACCCGCCCGGCAGCACGGCCACTTCTATAAGAATTAAGAAAGAGAAGGTAGGCAGCCAGCATGCATTCACACATATATGACATCATGTTTTTTCACATTTATATCTATTTAATTGTTGGAATTACCAAAGATGGGAAACGTATGTCTTCTCAACCTTTTTGGTCTTATTTTAAATGACCTATAATTTAATTTGCCGTAAACCACGATGCTTCTTTTTCTCTCCGTACAGGTCTTCTGTACCCACGAGGACCTCCACGGAGAGGATCTGCACCAGTACGGAGGTCTGGAGTTCCCTCAGATCAACTACGGCAAGTACAACACCCACCGCTACCGCTACTTCTACGGCTGCGGCTTCAGACATCTTGTAGGAGACACGCTGATCAAGATGGACCTCAACGGGAAACGCATGAAGGTGAGTTGGATTTATTCACCCCCACCCCGATACGTTACAGAATACATTTAGTCGAGTGTTGTGGGAGGGAGATTATAATTATAATAGACGTGCATCAAACACTTTTATATGATTGTTAACATTCCTGTTTTCTCACAGGTGTGGGAAGAAGCCGGTCTTTATCCCTCTGAGCCGGTCTTCGTACCGGCCCCTGGTGCCACGGAGGAGGACGATGGCGTCGTCATGTCTATAGTCATCACACCCAATAAGGTCGGTCCCGCTCAGCCAAAAAAATCTAGTTCTCATTTTGCAACGGCAACATTACACGTTTAGACATGGCTTTTAATCACAAGCCCCGCCCCCTTTCCCTGCTGGACCGCCTTCATTTCGAGAAAGTACGTAGCGGTAATCGATGGCGAGAAATACATATTTTGTTATGTCCCATGAAAGACACGTGTCATAGTTTGTCGTGTTCAAAAGACACTTTTTTTTTCCCCCCGGCGAGAATGTCGCATTTCAAAAGTCGTAAAAAAACACGTAATTAGAATGCTAACCGAAAAGTGTCGTAAGCGAAGCGACGATGCCGCCGTGGGTTCCGTAGCAGGATGTCCTCACGCAAAAACAACGGGTCTTGTTCGTTCTTCAGGTACGATAACGTTATTATATTTGGAACATAGCTACGTTAGCTAGCCAGCTAGCATGTTAGCTAGCCGGGTTTCAAACAACTAAACTGAGACTTTCTCAACAAGCAAAATTATCTTTTAAATTGACAAACATCGTATGTTTAAATCGTGGCACCCTTCAAACTGGATTTTGAAGTGTGCCATATTTATGGTACATCTTTTTTCCAAACTACTCTATAAACCCACAACAGATACACTCGATGATGTCAAGAGGTTCCAGGTGGAAAGCTTTGAACTTTTCGTCTCTTTTCCAGGACAAGAGTACGTTCCTGCTGGTCTTGGATGCCAAGACGTTTGAGGAGCTGGGCCGAGCGGCGGTGCCCGTCAACATCCCCTACGGCTTCCACGGCGCGTTCAATGCCACGGCGTAAACGGGGGAATCCCAAGCAAAAGTATAGTTTGTTCAGATGTGTTGAATTTAAAAGAGTTTATTAATATTGTAACTATATTATTGAAGTGAAGTATATGTACATTGTTCTTTTGGATACTTTTAAAACGTTGCTTTAAGCATTTAAGTTCAAATGCATATTAGAGATGAGGGCTGTGGAAATGAAGAACTTGGAAATGTACATGCATGCATGAAACATATAAATAAAGAGAACTTGAATTAAACATCCAGTCTATGTGCGTGTATATATATACTGTTTGTCTGTGTGAATATATATATATATATGTATGTGTGTGTATAGTGTATATATATATATATATATATATATATGTATGCAAATAAACTTTCCAGTGTATTCCAAATAATGTAATTGGAATACATATTTCCATAGAAACTGGAGATTCCAGTCACTGAACAAAATAATTCCCAAAACACGACTCCAATATTACAGGTTGTAAATATTGCCATTTGTCTTTTTACCTGTAGAAAAGGTCGCGTGAAACGAGACGCGGGAACCCTTAACCTTTATTTTAAAGTCCCTCTTGTTGTTTTTCTCATGTTGTGGGCGTGCAGCTATCAACAATGACAACATTTAAAAGTTTGTCTTACTTTAATTATTTTCACACAAAGACTTTGTATAAACAGTCAAAAGTGACAAATACTCAATTACAATTGAGTTTTTACTGAAACTCATAACAGCATATATTAGTGTCTCTCATTAGTTAATATGACTACGGCATGAACTGCAGAACAAGAAATACACTATTTAATAAAGAAAAGTGTTTCAGTCAAAACTCACAGTTGTGGCTGGCTACCTAGTTACCTGGTTATCTGGTTACCTGGTTACCAAGGTACCTGTTACCTAGTTACCAAGATACCTGGTTGCTTGGTTATCTGGTTACCAAGGTACCTGGTTGCTTGGTTATCTGGTTACCAAGGTACCTGGTTACCTAGTTACCAAGGTACCTGGTTACCTAGTTACCAAGGTACCTGGTTGCTTGGTTATCTGGTTACCAAGGTACCTGGTTACCTAGTTGCTTGGTTATCTGGTTACCTAGTTACCAAGGTACCTGGTTACCTAGTTACCAAGGTACCTGTTACCTAGTTACCAAGGTACCTAGTTACCTGGTTACCCGTCCACGCAGCCGGTTTAACCGAGCAGTCGCTCAGAGATCAGAGACAAAGTTTCCCTCAGATGCTTCTTCTTCTCCTTCAGATACGACTCCAGGTTTTGAGCTTCGGTCAAAATGCCCTCAAGCTCCTTCATCTGGGACGTGTCTGCTGCAGCTCGCTCACTATGAAGAACATCACGTGTCCACCATTTACACTATATGCACACATTAAATACTTAGTTATGTTAATAAAGAACATTACATACTTAGTTAGGTGAATAAAGAACATTAAATACTTAGTTAGGTGGATAAGGAACATTGAATACTTAGTTAGGTTTAATAAAGAACATCAAATACTTAGTTAGGTGGATAAGGAACACTGAATACTTAGTTAGGTTTAATAAAGAACATTAAATACTTAGTTATGTTAATAAAGAACATTACATACTTAGGTGAATAAAGAACATTAAATACTTAGTTATGTTAATAAAGAACATTAAATACTTAGTTATGTTAATAAAGAACATTACATACTTAGTTAGGTGAATAAGGAACACTGAATACTTAGTTAGGTTTAATAAAGAACATCAAATACTTAGTTAGGTGGATAAAGAACATTAAATACTTAGTTAGGTGGATAAGGAACATTGAATATTTAGTTAGGTGAATAAAGAACATTAAATACTTAGTTAGGTGAATAAAGAACATGACATACTTAGTTAGGTGAATAAAGAACATTAAATACTTAGTTAGGTGAATAAAGAACATTACATACTTAGTTAGGTGGATAAGGAACACTGAATACTTAGTTAGGTTTAATAAAGAACATCAAATACTTAGTTAGGTGGATAAGGAACACTAAATACTTAGTTAGGTGGATAAGGAACACTAAATACTTAGTTAGGTGGATAATAAACACTAAATACTTAGTTAGGTGGATAAGAAACACTAAATACTTAGTTAGGTGGATAAGGAACACTAAATACTTAGTTAGATGGATAAGGAACACTAAATACTTAGTTAGGTGGATAAGGAACACTAAATACTTAGTTAGATGGATAAGGAACACTAAATACTTAGTTAGGTGCTTAGTTAGGTGGATAAGGAACACTAAATACTTAGTTAGGTGGATAAGGAACACTAAATACTTAGTGGATAAGGAACACTAAATACTTAGTTAGATGGATAAGGAACACTAAATACTTAGTTAGGTGGATAAGGAACACTAAATACTTAGTTAGATGGATAAGGAACACTAAATACTTAGTTAGGTGCTTAGTTAGGTGGATAAGGAACACTAAATACTTAGTTAGGTGGATAAGGAACACTAAATACTTAGTTAGATGGATAAGGAACACTAAATACTTAGTTAGGTGGAAAAGGAACACTAAATACTTAGTTAGATGGATAAGGAACACTAAATACTCAGGTGGATCATGTGACTCCGGATCGACGTACCTGAACACTTCAGCAAACTTTGCAAGCAGCATGCTGAAGTCTCTGCTGGCACCTGGAAGGGAGGAGCAGAAAACCACAGGAAGCCTTGACTGGAACCAGGACAAGCGTTTAACATTCACACTTCCTGTTCCCTCGTTCACAGCTTCGATCACTCACACCTGCTGTGAGCTCACGTTGTTATCTATGTGTAATACTTTGTGTACCTGCAGATGTTGCCTCGAATAAACCCGCCGACTCCAAAGCGGTGGATGCAGAAGGAGTCTTTTTCTTTATTGGGGGAGAGTTGTCCTGATTTGCAGGTGTACGTTCCGTCTATTGCAACGGGCAGAAAAGACGAAATGTAGGCGCTGCAACGGGTAATCGATTAGTTCTCCTGTCATTAAATTATCAATTGATTGAGTCGGGATTATTTTTTTGTTCAGAGAAAATGATCTAATACCAGCTCCTTAAACATGAATAATGTTTCTCTTCTCTTTTAAGACAGTAAACTGACATTTTATAGAGCAATTCATTCATTAATTGATAAGAAAAATGTTATTTATTCAACAGTGAAAATTCTTATTAGTTTCAGCCTTTTGATCTCAATAAAAGAAATATAATCCAGCAGAAAAATTACTTTTTATTATTATAAATATGTCATCATAAATAAGAGGGACTCTGGCACACATTCTTTTAACTTTTAACTACCTAACAAAAAGATTATAGTAGTTGTGAATTCATAGGAACGCCTTTCTTGCCTCTTCGGGTGTCTGTTTAGAGCCTTTGTTGTTGTTCGCTGCCCTCTTGTTCGATATCAGTGAAATCATTTTTTCTGCCATGCTTCTTCTTTATGCTCCTGTTAATGTGAAATCAGGACATTTTAATTACTGGAAGCTTGTAAATCACAAAGGTGTATTTAACTCACTATACCGTCACCGACAGTCACTCATGGCTATTGTTATAGTTGTTATAGTTATATTGTTATAGTTCTTGTATAAATATATATAATATTATTATTTAGTAATCCTGCAATGGGGCATTTTTATTCGCTACAGCAACATTTATACATTCAATATATGCAAAAACTTTAATACAATAGAATAATTTTAAATTAACTAACTAAAAATGTAATAATATCAAATTAATAATATCAAACTAACAAATTAATTAATTAATAATATCAAACTAACAAAAAATAGAACAATAATAAATCAACTTAAAAAAATAATATTTCATTAACTAACAGAAAATATAATAATATTAAATGAACTAACACAAATATAATAATATTACATTAAATAACAAAGAATAGAATAATATTATATTAACTAACAAAAAATAGAATAATATTAAAATTAACTAACAACATTTTTTAAAATATTAAAATAACGACAAAAAAAATAATAATATTAAACATGATAATAGTCATGTCTGGTTAGTTAATATATAATAATAAACGTTAGCTAGCTAGCTAAAAGGTGTGACATCGCTAAATATGTGAACAAAACATTTAATGTCCTTTTCAGTTAGTTAACCCCTCACTAAACAGTTAATTTCCATCCTTATCCAACTAACCGTTATTTAACATTAAGCTTCATTAAAGGTTGAGTTAACAAGTAGCTAAACTAGCCACTAACCAGCTAACTATCTAGCGTTAGCTTCATGTACTAGTTAGCTAGCTAGTTAGTTAATGCTAGTTACATTTATAAAGCAACTAGTTAGTTAACTTCTACTTACGGGTCTGAGTTGAACAGCTGGATGTTTATGTACTCAATAAACCGATTAACTTTTACTTAACTGTTATTGAATGTTATTTATCGATTTTGAACTTTATGTGGGAAAAAAACGGTCTAACTACTGCGTGCCGGTGAAATGCTGCGTTCAAGGACTGCGCGTATAATCCGTTCCTCTACTCCTGCAGGTTAAAGGGGCGGGGAATATATATAAAAATATACTTCTATTGTCAAATGAAAAGTATCATAGGATCAGACATTAATTTAAAACACGTCAGTTTGTATTTTGGCTGTGGAAACCTGGCGGAATACGCTGTAAAAACCTCAAATGCAATGCGCGTGGTTGTAGATGAAGATGAGAGCAGAGTGAGTTTAACTGCAGGTCGATGCTGCAGCCCGGTGGTGGCAACGTGCATCTTATTATACACTTTACCAGAAGACTAATTAAGGTCATAGTGCTTTCTTTTCTCTATTAAATTCCCTCTTTGTTTTTTATTCAACCTTTTGTCCCGAACCGACTTTAACTTTGCAAAATAGACTTTATAATAATAATAATAATAATAATAATAAACCATTTAATTTATATAGCGCTTATTTATTTGTCAACGTTCGACTGCTGATGTGAGAAAAGGAACTGACGGGCAAAGAAACTGCAATTCTTCTGGATCTGGGTCTGTCCACGGTGGACTGGTCTCTGCTGGATCTGGGTCTGTCCACGGTGGACTGGTCTCTGCTGGATCTGGGTCTGTCCACGGTGGACTGGTCTCTGCTGGATCTGGGTCTGTTCACGGTGGACTGGTTTCTGCTGGATCTGGGTCTGTTCACGGTGGACTGGTCTCTGCTGGATCTGGGTCTGTTCACGGTGGACTGGTCTCTGCTGGATCTGGGTCTGTTCACGGTGGACTGGTCTCTGCTGGATCTGGGTCTGTCCACGGTGGACTGGTCTAATCAATAACTCATACCTGGAGTCTAATCCTTTAAGGGCGTTTATGAATGAAATCACAGAAGAAAACAAGAAATGAAAATAAAAGAATTGATCATGTAAGTCATGTAGGAATAAAGCACAAATATATTCCCAGATATCAACAAAAACAACAATAATAATATGTGAATAATAATATTAATGTTTACATTCATTATTGTGATCATTGTTGTTATTATTATTACTAGTGAATTAAATGCTCATGTGTGCACTTCACATGCTCTTGTTGTAATAAAACATAATAATAATAATAATAATATGCATGATTGTCGATCATTCTTGTTATTATTATATTACAAGTGAATTAAATGCTAGTGCTAATAATAATAATAATACAAATATTTATTATTGTCGATCATTGTTATTATTATTATTATTACAAGTGAATTAAATGCTAGTGCTAATAATAATAATAATAATATGCATTATTGTCGATCATTGTTATTATTATTATGAGTGAATTACATGCTCGTGTGTGCACTTCACGTGCTCTTGTACTTGGGTTGTTGTAATAAAAAAGATGTGTTATCATAACTGAGGGTTGTTACGAATTTAAGAATTAATTCATTTAATTGGCCAACATTACACATCCAGAGTTTATTCCACATAATAATGTAATTAAAACCTGATATGATATTCCTTTTTTAGTAATTATGGATTATTTGTTGTTGTTGTTGTTGTCGCCGTGTTCTTTTGTCTCCTTGCGCATCCGAGACTTGTTAACTGCCCTTTGTGTGCGCGTGGAAGTGTGTGTGCGAGTGTGTGTGCGTGTAAGACGGCGTCCGCAACCGTCTCTTCTCGGCATTTCCGCGGCCCCGTGAACGCACCACCCGCGTGCCCCTCCGCCAGTAGAAGGAGCTCTCTCTCCGGGTCTTACCTAACGCACGAGCCCCGAAACATACACAAACATGGCGCTATCACGAGCGGGCGAGACGCGGCGCGCTCCGCGGTGGTCCCTGCGCGTCGTCGTCGTCCTCTGGCTGGCCGGGTTTCACTCGACGTCCGCCCTCCGTCTGCACGCGGAGCGGCGGCACGCGCTGCCGCAGGACAGAGGCTTCTTCACGGTGCACGCGAACCGGGATTCGCCGCCGCACGGAGATGGAGGCGCCGCCGCCGAGGAGAGGGAAGCGGCTCCGCGGCCGCCTCTGGCCGCTCGGAGCGCCTCGGAAGGCGGGTCGGACTCCGGCGCCTATCCGCAGCATCGAAGCCGCCGGAGCCCCGGAGAGTCGGTCATGCCGAAGGTGTACGGGCAGGTAAATGCATCTGGTGCATCTCACCTTTTAAAACACACACACACACACACACACACACACACACATATATATATATATATATATATATATATATATATATATATATATATATGCATCACCTCAAACTGCCCTTTAGCTGCAAATAAAAGGTGCCTTTAAGAAAAAATTAATTACGCAAGAACCCCCCCCCCCCCTGCACCTGGGGGAGGAAAAGGGCTCCGAGTGCACCGTGTTTTAACCCCCCGGTGAACTGAAATCCCCCAAAACCCGTTCCCGTGGTGTTTTTCTTTTCGCTGCATGAAACGTCACCGCACACCGGAGCCGTGCGGTTGAAATAACTGTCAACAGGGGGGAGGGGGGGGGGGGGGGGGGGACCTGTCTGTACGGTGGATGCGTCAATAACGGGACGACCGGAGGGTTTGTTCACGCGCTACGGAGACGAGCCGAGAGCCGAAGCCTCCAGAACACACGCAGGAGTCCGACCGCGTAGTTGTTGTTGTGCTGTCGGACGCGTGCGCGCGCCGGTAGTCACGGAAACCGGAAAAAGACCATTTTCTAAGGGTAGTTCTGAATGGAGGATAACCTCCTTATATACCCCCCGCCGTCTCCCCAGGGGGTCCTGCTGACATTACAGGTACAGGTGTGTGTGTGAAGCCTCCAGGTGTCACTCAAACTGGCTCCATTCACAATAAGTCCAAATTCAAGCTGCAAACACAGATCCTGGGTCAGTCTGGTAGGAAATGACTCAGGACTTTTCATCTATAGTTGCCAAATAAATAAAATTTAAAAACAGACTTTTTGATTCACAGAACATATTTTCTACAACGTATATTTATTATACTTATTTCTTTTGCAGCAGGGGCTTCCTCCCCACATGAGGTCACTGACCCCCATCTCAATTTGAAAAGCTAATAGTTGTTTTGCCACAGTTCGTCAAGCCTCAACCCCTAAATTGACCAAACTGTGAACCGGTTAGAAAAACACACTCGGTTTGATTTAATTTGCTCTTCTTTTTTCTTTTTTTTTGAGGGGAAATTGCAGGCCGGGTGTCACATTTATTGTCTTCCCTCTTGTCTTTGTTCAATGTGACGCATACTGTTTTGCTGTGTGGTTGTTGCGGGTGGAGTCATTAGTGCTGGTATAGCGTTGTCAGTCTGACATCTTGCCTCGGTGCCCTCCGGCGAGTGTGGTGAGGCATCTGGGAACGACCGGCGGCGCTCTCAATAAAACTTGATGCGACACCTCCGTGTTTGACTTCAGGGCGCCGTCGTTGTAAAAAGCTTTCGTGCTGATAACGGGTCTGGGAACCAACAGCTTACCAAACACACACACACGGGCTGAACTTGGAGATGTCAGTGGAGCTTCGGCTCGAAGGCCGGAGGTCTCCTGTGATTGGTGGAAAGAAACGAGACTGAGACCCAGAAGACGAGTTCAACTCCACGTTGTGGACTTTCAGAACCTTTTTTAAACCAAGTTGTAGGATTTTGTTCCATGAGCACCCAACTGTTGTTGTTGTTGTCTAAACCTAACTGTTGGTGTTGTTGTCTAAACCTAACTGGTGGTGTTGTTGTCTAAACCTAACTGTTGGTTTAGTTATCTAAACCTAACTGTTGTTGGTGTCTAAACCTAACTATTGGTGTTGTTGTCTAAACCTAACTGTTGTTGTTGTCTACACCTAACTGTTGGTGTTGTTGTCTAAACCTAACTGGTGGTGTTGTTGTCTAAACCTAACTGTTGGTTTAGTTATCTAAACCTAACTGTTGTTGGTGTCTAAACCTAACTATTGGTGTTGTTGTCTAAACCTAACTGTTGGTGTTGTTGTCTAAACCTAACTGTTGGTGTTGTTGTCTAAACCTAACTGTTGGTGTTGTTGTCTAAACCTAACTGTTGGTGTTGTTGTCTAAACCTAACTGTTGGTTTAGTTATCTAAACCTAACTGTTGTTGGTGTCTAAACCTAACTGTTGGTGTTGTTGTCTAAACCTAACTGTTGGTGTTGTTGTCTAAACCTAACTGTTGGTGTTGTTGTCTAAACCTAACTGTTGGTTTAGTTGTCTAAACCTAACTGTTGTTGTTGTCTAAACCTAACTGTTGGTGTTGTTGTCTAAACCTAACTGTTGGTGTTGTTGTCTAAACCTAACTGTTGTTGGTGTCTAAACCTAACTGTTGGTGTTGTTGTCTAAACCTAACTATTGGTGTTGTTGTCTAAACCTAACTGGTGGTGTTGTTGTCTAAACCTAACTGTTGGTGTTGTTGTCTAAACCTAACTGTTGTTGGTGTCTAAACCTAACTGTTGGTGTTGTTGTCTAAACCTAACTGTTGGTTTAGTTTGTCTAAACCTAACTGTTGGTTTAGTTGTCTAAACCTAACTGTTGGTGTTGTTGTCTAAACCTAACTGTTGGTGTTGTTGTCTAAACCTAACTGTTGGTTTAGTTGTCTAAACCTAACTGTTGTTGTTGTCTAAACCTAACTGTTGTTGGTGTCTAAACCTAACTGTTGTTGTCTAAACCTAACTGTTGGTTTAGTTGTCTAAACCTAACTGTTGTTGTTGTTGTCTAAACCTAACTGTTGGTGTTGTCTAAACCTAACTGTTGTTGTTGTTGTCTAAACCTAACTGTTGTTGTTGTCTAAACCTAACTGTTGGTGTAGTTATCTAAACCTAACTGTTGGTTTAGTTGTCTAAACCTAACTGTTGTTGTTGTTGTCTAAACCTAACTGTTGTTGTTGTTGTTGTCTAACCCTAACTGTTGGTTTAGTTGTCTAAACCTAACTGTTGTTGTTGTTGTCTAAACCTAACTGTTGGTGTTGTCTAAACCTAACTGTTGGTTTAGTTGCCTAAACCTAACTGTTGTTGTTGTTGTCTAAACCTAACTGTTGGTGTTGTTGTCTAAACCTAACTGTTGTTGTTGTCTAAACCTAACTGTTGGTGTAGTTATCTAAACCTAACTGTTGGTTTAGTTGTCTAAACCTAACTGTTGTTGTTGTTGTCTAAACCTAACTGTTGGTGTTGTTGTCTAAACCTAACTGTTGGTGTTGTCTAAATCTAATTGTTGGTGTTGTTGTCTAAACCTAATTGTTGGTGTTGTCTAAACCTAATTGTTGGTGTTGTTGTCTAAACCTAACTGTTGGTGTTGTTGTCTAAACCTAACTGTTGGTGTTGTTGCCTCAAACGTTTTGTCCTATAAATAAAAACGTCCAATACGAACCAAGTACACAAACCTAAAACAGCATTTTGTGACTTTCACAAAAAGCTGTCAGCCAGTCGTATCTGTTGTTGTCTTTGTGTACAACAACAAACGGATCTTTGAGGTTTTGCTAAAACCAGCTCAACAGTCTGAGACCTTGCTCTCTCTCTCTCTGGAATCTCACCAAAGAAATGAACATGCAGATTAATCAATAATCCTGAATTTCTGAGGGTCTGGAGGGTCTGGAGGGTCTGGAGGGCCTGGTGGGTCTGGAGGGTCTGGTGGGTCTGGAGGGCCTGGTGGGTCTTGAGGGTCTTGAGGGTCTGGTGGGTCTGGTGGGTCTGGTGGGTCTGGTGGGTCTGGTGTGGTGACACCTGCGGTCCAAACATGGCAAACAGCCTCCAGAGACTCTGATCCGGATCAGATTTCCGCAGGAAGTCACTCAAGCGCTTCGTGGTCCCCGCTGTCTCGTTGCTGGACTGGTTGTGAGGCTTTAACGGGCGTCATAATTGGAGGTCATTGTTTTGCATATTTCACGATGGATCCATAATCTGTGGGTAACTGAGCTGGCATGAGGTTGGATAGTGGATCTAAATCAAGTGATGGGGGGGCGAGATAATTATCTTTCCCATGGGGCCACATGAGAAACGGGGACTGTTGTGGAGGGCCGGACCAATAGACTGAACTCAAGCCTGCTCATTATAGAGTGAATTGTGGTAAGAGTGAATGTTATGATCAGTGGTGGAATAGATGTCTATATACGTACTGTTTTTACTTTCTAAATATTGTACTTTTTACTCTGCATTTGTCTGGCAGCTTTAGTTCCGAGTTACTTTGCACAGTACAATATTTCAAACCCTTCCTCACAACTGTGTGGACCATAATTCACTAAATGAACATCACGCTGTATTGAAGAAGACTTGAGACTAGAAACTCATGTTTACAATGTTTACTGAGGGAATAATTCAAGAGAAGTAGAGTCATTTATATAGACTTCTATACAACCAGAGGAGTCGCCCCCTGGTGGTCAGGAGAGAGAATGCAGCTTTAACACATGAAGCATAGACTTCTATACAACCAGAGGAGTCGCCCCCTGGTGGTCAGGAGAGAGAATGCAGCTTTAACACATGAAGCGTAGACTTCTATACAACCAGAGGAGTCGCCCCCTGGTGGTCAGGAGAGAGAATGCAGCTTTAACACATGAAGCGTAGACTTCTATACAACCAGAGGAGTCGCCCCCTGGTGGTCAGGAGAGAGAATGCAGCTTTAACACATGACGCGTAGACTTCTAAACAACCAGAGGAGTCGCCCCCTGGTGGTCAGGAGAGAGAATGCAGCTTTAACACATGAAGCGTAGACTTCTATACAACCAGAGGAGTCGCCCCCTGGTGGTCAGGAGAGAGAATGCAGCTTTAACACATGAAGCATAGACTTCTATACAACCAGAGGAGTCGCCCCCTGGTGGTCAGGAGAGAGAATGCAGCTTTAACACATGACGCGTAGACTTCTAAACAACCAGAGGAGTCGCCCCCTGGTGGTCAGGAGAGAGAATGCAGCTTTAACACATGAAGCGTAGACTTCTATACAACCAGAGGAGTCGCCCCCTGGTGGTCAGGAGAGAGAATGCAGCTTTAACACATGAAGCATAGACTTCTATACAACCAGAGGAGTCGCCCCCTGGTGGTCAGGAGAGAGAATGCAGCTTTAACACATGACGCGTAGACTTCTAAACAACCAGAGGAGTCGCCCCCTGGTGGTCAGGAGAGACGTCACCCATCCCTACTTAAATCTAATTCTGCTCTGAGTGGAGTTGCAGATTATCAGAATATGTTTCCTCTCAAACTTATTGTCATCAATATGCTTCTTCCACACTTCCAACATTAGGCGTCGTTGACCTAGAAGAGCTCTCATACTCAAGTATTTAGAAACTGCCTGTAGAAGCTTTAATGAAGCATCCAACGGTTGAATCGCTGCGTTTAATGGATTCAAAATTAATTTTAATGTAGGCTTTTTGAACGACTAGTGGTTTGATTTTTGTTTGGGTAATTAAATTTTCCTTGAGATGGTGATTTAAAAAAAAATCTAATTATCTCTTAACATGCGGTACAAATGTGTGCACTGCTCACTGTTTGTTGACGCGAGCACACGGTTATTAAGAGCGCTGACTAACGCCGGGAGGCCAGAAATAGCAGCAACACCGTCTCTGAACAACAGAGACAGAGCTGGTGGAAGACTCACAGACGAGGAACTGAAAGGCTAATTGATTCCACACAACAGAACTAGTGGACCGACGGGTCATAAAACTCACGGTTCGGATCGTATCAGCGGTCCGGATCCCTTTTCGTAGTTTGATAACAGCAGCTGGGCCCGTTCCTCGTACCTGGCTAATACATTTCAGGATAAGATCACGTAAATCGAGCTTTTCGGCTCCACGAAGCAAGTTTCGCAAAATCACCTTAGCAACACATCCGTAAACTTGAACCTGCTCCAGCGCAGGCTAACTTAAGTTAGCTGGATAAGCTGGAAGCTCCCTTCCTCAGAGATCCCATCGACGAAGGAGTGATTTTAGTTAGATTAGCATTTTTTTAATAATACGGGTAGATGAAATCAAGCATTCTGATTGGTTGAGAGTGAGTCACGGGGTGTACTGTATTGATCCAGAATGTACTGTACACCTGTTTACATTCATCTGAGAGTTCCATATCAGTGAAACGGGACATGAGATGGTTATTTTAGATCTCATTGAATGATTCATTCCATTAAGCCGACTGCCAGCAGGCACATTTAAAGAATGAGGCTCTTAAAATGAGCCGAACGCAGCATCCCAACATTGATGCTGCGTTCACACCAAAAGCGTTGCGAGTAGATTCCATGATAGTCAATGTACAGACGAATGGATGTGAATAAAGAGGATTTTCATCCAGTTATCTAGTCTGGTTCAACTATCCTGATTACTGAAGTCTGGTTCAACTATCCTGAGTACTGAAGTCCGGTTCAACTATCCTGATTACTGAAGTCTGGTTCAACTATCCTGAGTACTGAAGTCCGGTTCAACTATCCTGATTACTGAAGTCTGGTTCAACTATCCTGATTACTGAAGTCTGGTTCAACTATCCTGATTACTGAAGTCCGGTTCAACTATCCTGATTACTGAAGTCTGGTTCAACTATCCTGATTACTGAAGTCTGGTTCAACTATCCTGATTACTGAAGTCCGGTTCAACTATCCTGAGTACTGAAGTCTGGTTCAAACCGAGATAGTCTGACTTCAATCATCAGGTTAATTTAAGCTGGCTAATGGCACAAAAAATAATTTCAAAACCCTCTGAAGTCGGTTAACCATCAAAAAGTCTAAATATTGATCAGGAAATCAAAGCTTGTCTTATTGATAAACTAATCTAATGATTGTTGAAGTTAAACTGCTCATAATTCATCTCTAATATCTGATATCCATGTGAACACATCTGGATTTATTCTAGTCCATCACCAACGGTACATTTCACTAGATTACACGTGAACGCATCTTAAAGTAAATCTCTCGGGCTCGGATCAGCGTTTACAGCGGCATCGAACCCCCGAACGCACACGTTGGCGCCGCGCGCCGCTTCCTGTCTGCAGCTGAGGAAAAAGCCGCCGGGCGCTAACTTGCTCATGCAAATCAGAGAGAGAGCAGCGAGCGCTCGTCGGCTGCCAGTCCTGCAGAGATGATGTCATTGTTTGAGGAGGGGAGGAGGGGGAGGAGGAGGAGAGAGAGAGGGGGAGGAGGAGGAGGGGAGAGGGGGAGGAGGAGAGAGAGAGAGAGAGAGAGGGGGAGGGAGGAGGGAGGAGGAGAGAGGAGAGAGGGGAGAGAGAGAGAGAGGGAGGAGGAGGAGGAGAGAAAGAGAGAGAGAGAGGGAGGAGGAGGAGGCTCAATCCCCCCCACAAGTGTATTGTTGCTGCGTTCGCTCCTTGGTGGTACCAGACACGGAGCACAACTCCTCCACACTACCAGGAAGGATGCAATGTGCTGGAAGGGAGGAAAGGAAGAGGAGGGAGGAAGGAGAGAAGAGGGAAGAAGGAGAGGAAAGGGAAGAGGAGGGAGGAAGGAGAGGGAAGGGAAGAGGAGGGAGGAAGGAGAGAAGAGGGAGGAAGGAGAGGAAAGGGAAGAGGAGGGAGGAAGGAGAGGAAAGGGAAGAGGAGGGAGGAAAGGAAAGGGAAGAGGAGGAAGGAGAAGGAAGGGAAGAGGAGGGAGGAAAGGGAAGGGAAGAGGAGGAAGGGAGGAAGGAGAAGGAAGAGGAGGGAGGAAGAGAAGGGAGGAAGGAGAGGGAAGAGGAGGAGGAGGAAGGAGAGGAAAGGGAAGAGGAGGGAGGAAGGAAAGGAAAGGGAAGAGGAGGGAGGAAGGAAAGGAAAGGGAAGAGGAGGGAGGAAGGAAAGGAAAGGGAAGAGGAGGGAGGAGAGGAGAGGAAAGGGAAGAGGAGGAAGGAAGAGAAGGGAGGAAGGAGAAGGACGACTCCCCCAGGGACCACATAGCTGTCCCAGAGACTGATGGACGGGCCGCCATGTTGCAGAGGACACACACAGATGTGCTGATTATTTACATGAAAACACACAATTCAAAGGATAAGGAAATAAAAGATTGCCTTTTTTTTATATAAATAAATAAATATAGGTGTTAGTTTTAATTGTGTAAACTAAACTGCCTAGAGCTTAGTTTGAGGAAGTTACACATCTCAGACATGAGTCTGCATTTGTTACCACTTCCAGTTTCTTCATCTCAGCGGTTTCTGAATTTTTGTTGTTGAGATGAAATAAGAAGCTGAAGAGATTCTAACGTTTAGTTCTCCGAAATATAAAACAGGTCAGTGAACGCCCCTCTGGTCTTAAAGGTGGTCATGAGAGAGAATGCAGCTTTAACACATGAAGCATAGACTTCTATACAACCAGAGGAGTCGCCCCCTGGTGGTCAGGAGAGAGAATGCAGCTTTAACACATGAAGCATAGACTTCTATACAACCAGAGGAGTCGCCCCCTGGTGGTCATGAGAGAGAATGCAGCTTTAACACATGAAGCATAGACTTCTATACAACCAGAGGAGTCGCCCCCTGGTGGAGAGTAGAGAGAATGCAGCTTTAACACATGAAGGATAAACTTCTATACAACCAGAGGAGTCGCCCCCTGGTGGTCAGGAGAGAGAATGCAGCTTTATCACATGAAGCATAGACTTCTATACAACCAGAGGAGTCGCCCCCTGGTGGAGAGTAGAGAGAATGCAGCTTTAACACATGAAGGATAGACTTCTATACAACCAGAGGAGTCGCCCCCTGGTGGTCAGGAGAGAGAATCGGATCAGCACAAAATGTATAAAGGAGAAAATAAAACTTTTAGATCACTGAACAAGTTTTTTTGCATCATGTCTGTTTGGACTGCGGCTGAAATGCCTTCTGGGTAATTGAGTCCTCGTGCGCCTCTTTCCTCGACGTGATTCCTGCAGCATCATCGCCGCTGAAGCAGAAACCATCACGAGAAAGATGAAGGAGCATATTTGACAGAAAGAGAATTAATGTGTGTTACAGCGAGTCTCCCCCCCCCCTTTACATGCTGCACGCACCTACTGTCATTATTCTTTTATTTTTATATATATATATATATATATATATATATATATACATATATACATACACTGAAGCGTTCGGCGTGTTTCTTTGTCACCTGTCTTCAGGTGAGTCGGGTCACCTGACACCCTGAACAGCTGCAGCTCGTCTCGGGTCGCGGCCTCGTGTGTTTGTGTAGCTGCACCGAGCCTCGACAAACAAAAAGAGATTACCTGTAATCACCTGCGAACTTTTACCTCACATTAATGTTCTACTTCATCACCTTTTAAACAAAAACCCCGTGAAGAAAGAAGTCCCAATTGCGCAATAGTAAAAGACATCATTAATTTACAAATGCACCATAAACATAACAAACAAACAAATAAACAAACGGAGTGCGTCTGAAAGGACTTTTCTTTTTCCAACCCTGTCGCACAACGAGGAATAAAAACCGATTTTTCCGATTCCGTTGTTCCAAACTAACGTGTTTGTGTGTGTGTGTGTGTGTGCCCCCCCCCCCCCCCCCCCCCCAGGGCAACCTGAACGACTCCCACAACCAGATGGTGGTCCACTGGGCCGGCAAGAGGAGCGACGTCATCGTGGCTTTGGCCCGAGACAGCGCCCGAGCCATCGGGCCCAAGACCAGCTCGGTGAGTCCGCCGCGTCCCGTTTTATCAGCGGGTCCTCAAACCTCTCGCTCGTCAGCATTTACACCACTTCTCTCTGTGTGTGTGTGTGTGTGTGTGTGTGTGTGTTTGTGTGCGTGTGGAACTTGTCTCTGGTGATGTTATGAGTGTTAAGCAACAAATTAAACTCTCCATCTGCTACATACTCACACACACTCTCACACGCACACTCACACGCACACACACACACACACACACTAGAAGTAGAGAACTAGAATACGTGTTTAGAGCAGAATAACTCAGCTATTATGGTTATAAATAAAAAAAGTTTAATTTCTTTGATAATTTAATTTACAAAAATTAAATAAACAATATAATCTACAAATCCAACATTTCTCCAAATGTTAAGAATGTTAGAAACAAAAGATTGAGGCTCCAATATATAATATATTTTTATATCTCTACTTCCAACTTCCAGTTTCTTTTTTTTATACATTTATAACGTGCTTTTTAATCCCGCCGGCCAGTTTTTGGTATTCAGAAGTTGAAGGTTTATCAATATTAAAAATGTTTAATTGTTTTCTGTGTGGTGCAAATACTTCAAAGGATAATTTGTAAATCAATGACTCGCCTTCAATTCTTTAAATCTTTTAAAAAAACTATCAGTGTATTTAAAAATCTAATCTGGCTTTATCACAATATTTTACGTTTCTTTTTGCATGACTGGGACTTTTATCCGTGTAAATATAATATACATTAAAACACACATTTAAATGTCGTCTATAAACTTATTACTTTAGGGTTTGGACACACAAAATTATATAAAATACACAAAGAAATCCGATTAAACATTTGCAACATGTTAACAAACTGCAACATTTAAATACATTTGCCATAAACCCGATGGGCTGTGATCCAGAGCCACGCTCACCTGGCTGCCCCCCCTCCTCAGGTCTACGTGTCCTACGACTACGGGACCACCTTCACGCTCCTCTCCGACAAGTTCCAGCTGTCGGGGGTCCGGGCCCAGGACGGCCACCAGCAGGTCATCTCCCAGTTCTACCACAGCCCGGCGGACAACAAGAGGGTGAGACACTAATTA
>NC_046978.1:19364495-19379495 GCF_009769545.1 Cyclopterus lumpus | reverse complement strand
GGGAGCCTTAGTCGTGGTGGGAACCTATTTCCATGCATCTACATGTAAATCATGCGAGTGACGTCATTTTTGGTGGCCAAGAGGGTAAATTAATTTTTTTAACGTAAAGAATCGTCTTTCTAAAAGGACTCTCTATAATAAAGTGGACGTAGTCAACCCATTGTTTAGTTTACTTTGAGGTTTTGAATCGACCGCGTTTCAACAGAGTAACTGCAAACTATCTGAGGACAAAGGCAGCAAGTGAAGATTGATCTTAACCCCCCCTTCATCCCTGTGGCTCCGTCCAATTTGGGTCTAATCCCGTTTTCGTTCTGCAGATCAGTGTAATGGCGCTAAAAGCCAACGGGACTCTGCTGCTGGATGTGTTTTAAGTACCGACCCAATCTGATGGGTCCCCGACTCCTAATCCTCTGATCTCACTGCTAGCAGACAGACGGGAGTTAAATCCTCTGAGCGTACAGTGACAAGTGCAACCTCGTTCTCCATATGGATGACAGGCGATGCTACGAATCCAGCAAACAGAGTGACTCTTTAATGCATTTAGAGAAACAGAGGGAGCAGGTTTACAAGGAAACAACATGGAAGGACTAAATGTCCCTGCTGAGGAAAGGAAAGGAGCAAACGTGCTGCTGCAAGTCAACGTTCGTGATCAATTGACGTGTTGAGAGCGGACGGACAAATGTTTCTGTCTCTAGTAATTATTGTACCTCCTTATTGTATTGTAATAATTGTTATGTTACCTTGTTATGGTACCTTGCTATGTTACCATGTTATGTTACCTTGCAATGTTACCTTGTTATGGTACCATGTTATATTACCTTTCTATGGTACCTTGTTATGGTACCTTGTTATGGTACCATGTTACATTACCTTGCTATGGTACCTTGTTATGTTACCTTGCTATGTTACCTTGTTATGGTACCTTGCAATGTTACCTTGTTATGGTACCATGTTATATTACCTTGCTATGGTACCTTGTTATGGTACCTTGTTATGTTACCTTGCAATATTACCTTGCTATGGTACCTTGTTAGGTTACTGTAACAGGTTCCTGGCTGTCACATGCAGGTTCCTCCCCCCCAGCACCAAAGGATGAGCAAACTCAAGGGTATATTTAGTAATATGCTTTATTGTCCAGACTGTGTCTCTGCTCCCCCCTCTCGTGCCTCCACCTGTACGCACCATATATAGGGCAGAGTCACTCAGGCCTTGATTCCCTGCAGCTGAGGCCAATTAGGCCTATTCCCGGCACCTGTTCCCTGAACCACTTCCTCACACCCCTCCGCAGCAGAGCCTAACCACGCAGCCACCACAGTTACCTTGTGAGGGTACCTTGTTATGTTACCTAGTGAGGTTATTTTGTGTGTTTACCTTCTTATGGTCCCTTGTTATGTTACCTTGCTATCGTACCTTGTTACATTATTTTGGGAGGTTGCCGTGTTACGTTACCTTGTTACGCTACCTTGTTACGCTACCTTGTTACGCTACCTTGTTACGTTACCGTGTTACGTTGCCGTGTTACGTTGCCTTGTTACGTTACCGTGTTACGTTGCCGTGTTACGTTGCCTTGTTACGTTACCGTGTTACGTTACCGTGTTACGTTACCGTGTTACGTTGCCTTGTTACGTTGCCGTGTTACGTTGCCGTGTTACGTTGCCGTGTTACGTTACCGTGTTACGTTACCGTGTTACGTTGCCTTGTTACGTTACCGTGTTACGTTACCGTGTTACGTTACCGTGTTACGTTGCCTTGTTACGTTGCCGTGTTACGTTGCCGTGTTACGTTGCCGTGTTACGTTGCCTTGTTACGTTGCCTTGTTACGTTGCCGTGTTATGTTGCCGTGTTACGTTGCCGTGTTACGTTGCCTTGTTACGTTGCCTTGTTACGTTGCCGTGTTACGTTGCCGTGTTACGTTACCTTGTTACGTTACCTTGTTACGTTACCTTGTTAAGTTACCTTGTTACGTTGCAGTGTTACGTTACCTTGTTACGTTGCCTTGTTACGTTGCCTTGTGATGTTACCTTGAGACCCTCTTGACGTTACGTTTTGTTAGCTTAACCATAGTATTATTTTAGTGGTTTAAGTGTTTACCTTGGTTATGAGGGTTTGTTTCACTATATGTTTTAGTTTCATTGCATATGAAACTAAAATATGTGGTGCGTTTCAGGGAAACCAAATAGTTTCAGGATGAACTCAGGAAGTGTTTGCAAAGGGTTAGGGATGGATTAAAAGGGATAGAGACTGTGAATAGCCTCCATGCACTCTCAGCCCAGCCGGCGTCCATCAGGGACCTTTTGAGAGAACACTGCTCCCTCTGTTCAGCTCTCGAGCCTCCGGAGGAAAACACACTGGTGTTGGAAGGCAAGACGATAACACCCAGTGACCCTCCCTCATTCATTCTGGCTGACTCTCTCGGTGCCACGGTTTTATTCAAAAACACCCTTGTCGTGCACTTGTGGCCACAAATGTCTTGACCGCGCTGATATTTTAGATTTTTTTGAACATGCTGATGTGTCTGTAATTTTTGTGCTGACATTTATTATCTTGGAATTGTCTCATAGTGTTGAGCAACACTCAAAAAAAAAAATAAGAGCCGGCCCGCGCTGGTATTCAATGCGCTGCATCCACGAATGAGCCGGACTTTAAATTTCTCAAGTTGATTGAAGCAGCAGATTGTGTGTTTTAGTTTAGTTTAACGCGGTTATCTTCAGCTTCCACGGCACGAGGCCCGCCCAGGCTAACGCTGTTAGCTCCGTGAGCGCCGTTGTTAACACCGTTAACCGTTGAATGATGGCTATTGAACTATCGTCCAACGTCAACAAAAATACCTCAATTTGAGCGGAGACGGCTCACGTGTGAACCGCAGGTCCACGAACAGGAACACGACTTTGGAGTTAAGAAATAGGTTTCAGTCGATTTTAAATTTACTCCATTAAGTAACTACTAAAAAAATAAGTTTGTAAAGGAAGACAAATAAATGCTGAAAACTAAAATGGTGATAAATTATCTCACATGTCCTCCCTCCCCCCCCTTTCCTCCATCACAGGGGCGTGGAGCCCTACGACCCCCCCACCACGGTGCTGGTCCAGAGACACGAGCCCCAGGGCGTCTCCACGATCCTCAGCAGCACCGACTTCTTCCAGAGCGAACAGAACCGCACGGTGATCCTGGAGCAGGTCGACAGCTTCCAGCTCCGAGACAAGTACCTGTTCGCCACCACCACCAGGGTAAGGGGGGGGGGGGGCCTTATTATATGTGTGTGTGTGTGTGTGTGTGTGTGTGCTCTTCTATTTGCAAGCATTGTTGGCTTGAGATCCAACAATTAACCTCAAAGGGTCGAGCTGCTCCGAATGTGAAGCGAGACGTTTGAGCAGCAACGTCGGGGAGGCCGGAAACCATCGACTGAAAGAGATTGATGGTCTCCGATGCCTTCAGCTTTAATGCTCAGATGTACCTTTTTATTACTGTTATCGACACAGCACCACTGAACGCGCTCAGAAACGTGGAGCTTCACGCCATCGGATGTAAATATAAAGGAGGTGCTTTGTTTTTAACTCGCTGTCGGGTGCAGGAAGTAGTAAAGTGTTCGTATCGCCTGAAGCACCAGACGGTTCACGACGGGTTGCTCAGTAAAAAACACATTTTACAGCCGTGGAAGTTGTTTTGTGCTGGTTTCACTCGACGATCCCGTCAAAGTTGACCCCTTAAAGTTCGAAGAGGTTTAGGAAACTTTAAAGGAAGACATTCAGATTCATAGTTTGACCCGAAGATTCACTTCCTGTCTTGTTTCCTTCATCAAAGCGTATGCAGACAGTCGGGTTTATCGCAGCTTCGTGCACGTGACCACACTACCGATTTAAAAACATTGAAGTTGAAGTGGTTCACATGTGCCCCGTTTAGAGAAGTCTGAGCTGCAGCCCGGTTCAAAGGTTAAAGTCTTAAGATGGAGCATTTTACTTTACAGACATTTCTGTTGTTTAGTTTTTAAATGATCTAATTTGTGTGCCTCGACGGTTACAAGTGACAATTATGGCCAACGAGCAACTGTTAAAGGTTTTAAAGAAACTGGAAAACAAAACAAACTTTTGGCAATTTCTTTTGTTCTCCCTGTCGTTCCGAACTGAAACCCAAAAAACGAGGCGACTCGGAGAACCGCGAAGTACAGCGAGCTCGATGTTTAGCTACATCCAGAACACGGCAATGCGGTTTTTCGAGGTGATTGACAACGACGTTCAGGTCGACTAAAAGACACCCAATGCAGGATTCTAGGATCGGTCCGGTCTTGCTCGGCGGGGGGAACCAGTGCCCTGACCGGTTCGGGGTCCCACGTCCTGACCAGAACTACTCGAAGGTCAACGCCCAACCTCAACCGGTCGTCTCCGCCTCAACCGGCTGACGCAGGGCCGGCCTTGCCAAGTAGAGCTGATGATAAAACCATTCAGACAGACCAGAACAGCCACTGCCTCTGTAGCTCCTATAGAACTGGTTGTGAGGAGGGGGGGGCATTGGAAACCATCCAGACCGACCCGTCTGCACCGCATCAGCTCTTTCAGCCTCTATAGATCTCTATACCTTCTACCGTGGTCATTCTTCCATCTCGTCCCAGTCCCTCCTCCTCTGTCTTTGGCTTGCATTAATGGGATCAGAGTGACAGTGCCGAGCTGCTTAAGCTAATTAAAGAGAGCGTTATCTCGACACCAAGGATCCTGAGCAATAGAGAATAGAAATCCCGGCCTTTGGAGGGAGATGACTGGCTGAGGAGATGTAATGGGGAAGTAGATAAGGCCCGTTCCCTTTTCCTCACACTTATCTGTGAGACGCATTCCCTCTCATTTAGATAAAGAAAGCAGGAAGTGGAGCTTGGAGGAGGAATGATTCCCTCGCGTCGTACGTTTCTAGAGGTTTCTGGACCTCTTGCAGTTCCTTAAACAATTCCGGTCAGTAAATACCTCAGACAGCGTTTTGGTGGGGGTTTTTTTTATAGGAAAGAAAGATAGAACGGTTGGATGGAGAGGAATGAGGAGGTCTAGAGGGAGAAGTTACCCGTTCTGAGCCATTATGACCCAGAAATCATGCAACAGGAAGTCAGTGAACTGAACATCAGGGAGTCGATCGGTCTGATTCGTTTCCTCATGAGCTGGAACCAAATACGCTTTCTACAACACACATATTCATTTATACGTATGTGTATAGAGACATATATATATATATATGTATTTATTTGTGTGTGTGTATGTATATAAATATATACAAATTATTAAATATATATATATATATATATATATATATATATATTAAATATATATATGTGTGTATATATATATACTTATATATATGTATCTATATATATACTTTGTATATATTTATATATATATATATACATACACACACACAAATAAATAAATACATGTATATACATATATGTATTTATTTATTTATATCTATGTATATATGCATGTGTATAAATACATATGTCTGTATACACATATGTATTTATATGCGACAGTGCTAGCCACTACACCACCGTGCAGCCCTTATTTATATACATATATGTATTTATTTATTTATATCTATGTATATATGCATGCGTATAAATACATATGTCTGTATACACATATGTATTTATATACATATATGTATTTATTTATATCTATGTATATATGTATGTGTATAAATACATATGTCTGTATACACATATGTATTTATATACATATATGTATTTATTTATTTATATCTATGTATATATGCATGTGTATAAATACATATGTTTGTATTTATTTACCACACACCATTGTAAAAACTGCACAAAATCCTATTTTTCCCTCGACATCCCAGTTTGTGCATCATGTCAGAAGCTGTCTCACTTTCACTCTCACTCTGTCTCACTCTCTCACTCTCTCACTCTGTCTCACTTTCACTCTCACTCTGTCTCACTCTCTCACTCTCACTCTCTCTCTCTCACTCTCACTCTCTCTCCGTCCCTCCAGAAGTTGTTCGGCCGCCATGACCCGTCCTCCGTCCAGCTCTGGGTCTCCTACAACCGCCAGCCAATGAAAGCCGCCCAGTTTATGACCCGACATCCAATCACGGTGAGCCTCTTTGACGGAGGGGAGGAGTTTCAGAAAGGAGTAGAAAACTAGTTAAAACCATTATAAAGAAACAAAGGCTGAATATCCTGTAAAAATATTTAATTTGTCGTCGAAACATTTACTTAGATGTAAAACAATAGGTTAAAAAAATAGGTTAAAAACAATAAGTAATATTGTATTGTTTTTATTTTGACAATAAAAACCGTAATGATGAGTATAATTATTAAATTATAATAGTAAAAATACAGATTCTAAAAATGTGGAGCACCAATGGACGTCCTGGTTCTGATGGAAGAACCGCCTCCGCTACCCAGAATGCACCTGCGTGTTCTTTGAAGGTGGGCTCGTCTCTCCACAGGAGTTCTACATCGCGGACGCGTCGGAGGACCAGGTGTTCGTGTGTGTGAACTACCTGAACAACGTCACACACCTCTACATCTCAGACACTCAGGGCCTCTCCTTCTCCCTGTCGCTGGAGAACGTCCTGTACTACAGTCCTGAGGGCTCGGGGAACAACACACTCATCAGGTACACACACACACACTCATTATGTACGCACACACACACTCATTATGTACACACACACACTCATTATGTACACACACACACACACTGATCAGGTACACACACGCACACACACACACACTCATTATGTACGCACACACACACACACTCATTATGTACGCACACACACACTCATTATGTACACACACACACACTCATTATGTACGCACACACACACTCATTATGTACACACACACACACTCATTATGTACACACACGCACACACACACACACACACTCATTATGTACGCAAACACACACACACTCATTATGTACACACACACACTCATTATGTACACACACACACACACACTCATTATGTACGCAAACACACACACTCATTATGTACACACACACACACACACACACTCATTATGTACACACACGCACGCACGCACACACACACTCATTATGTACACACACACACACACACTCTCATTATGTACACACACGCACACACACACACACACACACACATTATGTACACACACACACACTCATTATGTACACACACGCACACACACACGCACACACACACACACACTCATTATGTACACACACGCACACACACACGCACACACACACACACACTCATTATGTACACACACACACACACTCATTATGTACACACACGCACACACACACACTCATTATGTACGCACACACACACACACTATGTACGCACACACACACACACTCATTATGTACACACAAGCACACACTCATTATGTACACACACGCACACACACACACTCATTATGTATGCACACACACACTTATTATGTACACACACACACACTCAACAGGTACACACACACATTCATCAGTTACACGCACACACACTCTCAACAGGTACACACACACATACACACATTCATCAGGTACACACACATTCATCAGGTACACACACACACACTCTCAACATGTACATACACACATTCATCAGGTACACACACACACACTCAACATGTACATACACACATTCATCAGGTACACACACATTCATCAGGTACACACACACACACTCTCAACATGTACATACACACATTCATCAGGTACACACACACACTCAACAGGTACACACACAGATACAGGTACACATACTCATCGGGTACACACACACAGATACAGAGACACACACACACACAAATACATCAGGTACACACACACACATTCATCAGGTACACATACAGGTACACACATTCACCAGGTACACACACACACACACACACACACACATTCTTCAGGTACACACACACATCATAAAAAAGTAATATTGCACATGAAGCGGTTATTATTGTTGTCGGTGTCTCATCGTGACCCCCCCCTCCCCTCCCCCCCCCCCCCCCCCACACACACACCTCTGTGTTTCAGGTACTTCGCCAATGAGCCTTTCGCGGACCTGCACCGCGTGGAGGGTCTGCGGGGGGTCTTCATCGCCACGCTCATCAACGGCTCGGCCAGCGAGGACAACATGAGGTCGGTCATCACGTTCGACAAGGGGGGGACGTGGGAGCTGCTGCAGCCGCCTGCTGCCGACAGCCTGGGGGGCACCGTGGACTGCCAGGTACCCCGTTCCCTCCACCGACCACCAGGGGGCGACTCCTCTGGTTGTATAGAAGTCTGTGCTTCATGTGTTAAAGCTGCATTCTCTCTCCTGACCACCAGGGGGCGACTCCTCTGGTTGTATAGAAGTCTGTGCTTCATGTGTTAAAGCTGCATTCTCTCTCCTGACCACCAGGGGGCGACTCCTCTGGTTGTATAGAAGTCTATGCTTCATGTGTTAAAGCTGCATTCTCTCTACTGACCACCAGGGGGCGACTCCTCTGGTTGTATAGAAGTCTATGCTTCATATGTTAAAGCTGCATTCTCTCTCCTGACCACCAGGGGGCGACTCCTCTGGTTGTATAGAAGTCTATGCTTCATATGTTAAAGCTGCATTCTCTCTCCTGACCACCAGGGGGCGACTCCTCTGGTTGTATAGAAGTCTATGCTTCATGTGTTAAAGCTGCATTCTCTCTCCTGACCACCAGGGGGCGACTCCTCTGGGTGTATAGAAGTCTATGCTTCATATGTTAAAGCTGCATTCTCTCCCCCCCCCCCCCCCCAGCTGGGTAAGGGCTGCTCCCTCCATCTGGCCCAGCGCTGGAGTCAGCTGTTCGACATCCAGCTGAGGAGGATGCCGATTCTCTCCAAGGACTCGGCGCCGGGACTCATCATGGCCACAGGTAGGACGACGAGCAGGTAAACGTAATAATCAGTAAACATAAATCTAGTCAAAGAGTCGAGCACGGCCGCTCGTCGGCGCCCAAAACGTCCCGTGGCATTTGAACGCACCACCCATATTCTAGTGGGTCGGCTCACGGGTCACAAGTCTTCGTGTGACAGGAGGAGGAGGAGGATGAGGAGGAGGAGGAAGAAGAGGAGGAAGAAAAAGAAGAGGAAGAGGGAGGAGGAGGAGGAGGAAGAAGAGGAGGAGGAGGAAGAGGAGAAGGAGGAAGAAGAAGAGGAGGAGGAGGAAGAAGAAGAGGAGGAGGAGTAGGAGGAAGAGGAGGAAGAGGAGGCAGAAGAAGAGGAGGAGGAGGAGGAGAAAGAGGAGGAGGCTCCATTCGCTTCGTTATCGCTCTCAAACAGAGCAGCTAATTACTGCTGCAGTGCCCCTCAACGGGTCAAACACTCTGATTACACACACACACACACACACACACACACAGCTGTGTTTACACAAACAACAAGCTGCTCATGTGTTTATTATTATTATTGAAGACGCTTTGATCAAATTCAAAGGTTTGAAAGACTTTGTCGACGACATATTTCTCTTCCTCCTCGTTAACAAAACAACAAGCGGTCTGTTTCTAAACAACAACACGCGGTCTGCTTCTAAACAACAACACACAGTCTCCTTCTAAACAACAACACACGGTCTCCTTCTAAACAACAACACACGGTCTGCTTCTAACCAACAACAACAAGCGATCTGCTTCTAAATAACAACACGCGGTCTGCTTCTAAACAACAACATGCGGTCTGCTTCTAAACAACAACACGCGGTCTGCTTCTAAACAACAACACGCATCAAGTCTATTTTGCGGGGAAGGGGGGGGACCCTGTAGTGTGTGTGTGTGTGTAACATGTCTTCTTCTTCTCTTCCTCTGATTGCAGGATCCGTAGGCAGGAACTTGGCCAACAAGCCCAACGTGTACGTCTCCAGCAGCGCCGGCGCCCGCTGGAGGGAGGTCAGTACTCATGTTCACTGAGCAGAGCCTGAACGCATCATGAGAACGTTATCATTTACCTTCAGCCAGTACTCATGTTCACTGAGCAGAGCCTGAACGCATCATGAGAACGTTATCATTTACCTCAGCCAGTACTCATGTTCACTGAGCAGAGCCTGAACGCATCATGAGAACGTTATCATTTACCTTCAGCCAGTACTCATGTTCACTGAGCAGAGCCTGAACGCATCATGAGAACGTTATCATTTACCTTCAGCCAGTACTCATGTTCACTGAGCAGAGCCTGAACGCATCATGAGAACGTTATCATTTACCTTCAGCCAGTACTCGTGTTCACTGAGCAGAGCCTGAACGCATCATGAGAACGTTATCATTTACCTTCAGCCAGTACTCATGTTCACTGAGCAGAGCCTGAACGCATCATGAGAACGTTATCATTTACCTTCAGCCAGTACTCATGTTCACTGAGCAGAGCCTGAACGCATCATGAGAACGTTATCATTTACCTTCAGCCAGTACTCATGTTCACTGAGCAGAGCCTGAACGCATCATGAGAACGTTATCATTTACCTTCAGCCGGTACTCGTGTTCACTGAGCGGAGCCTGAACGCATCATGAGAACGTTATCATTTACCTTCAGCCCGTACTCATGTTCACTGAGCAGAGCCTGAACGCATCATGAGAATGTTATCATGTACCTTCAGCCAGTACTCGTGTTCACTGAGCGGAGCCTGAACGCATCATGAGAACGTTATCATGTACCTTCAGCCAGTACTCCGCTGGTTCTCCGTTAGCGGTGCTGCTAGCGTTACTAGCTAACCTTACTAGCTCTCCTCCTTTTGGTCTAAACACTGATTGGTTACAAAGTCACATGATCAGAGAAACATCAGGATGTCATGATCGCGTTCTACTGGATACTGGAGGAGAAACCTTTCTCTCTCGTCTCCACAGTATAATGAACATAATCAAAGCAATACAATAATAAATGTAATGTCTTCCTTCCTTGTTTGTGATGCTTTAAAGATGCTCTTCAAGTCACACAGACTGTAGAGCAGCTGCTTCGGGACAACGTGTCTTTGTGAATGAAGTCTGAGCATCGACGTGTTCATCGCCAAGGTCACAGTAACCTTCAGCATCGTGTGCATTGTGCTCTCCAGGCGCTGGCCGGCCCCCACTTCTACACCTGGGGGGACCACGGGGGCATCCTGATGGCCATCGCTCGGGGAGGATCCACCACACACGTGAAGTGAGTCAGAGTGATACACCACATACACAATCCCATCATTCATAAAACAACCCAGAGAGGCTGAACCCCCCCCCCCCCCCCCCCCCCCCCCCTTGGCAAACAGGTGTATTCATATTCATGTGCAGGTGATACAGTGAATTCATGTGGAAGCGGTGCCCGTATTCTGGTTCATCTGTAACCTTTTTACCTTCAAATGTCAATAAAAATGCCAGATATGCTCCGTCGTGACCTCCACGCTTTACTGCCTTGCTCAAAAGAGTGTGTTTTAGAGGCTACAGATTAAAGGACATTTACTTAGTATTAGTTGTTTATTTATTGAAGCGATGCGCGTTATGATGATCTCCTCCCGTCAGGTTCAGCACCAACGAAGGCGAGACGTGGTCGGACTTCCAGTTCTCGGACCGGGCGGTGTTCGTCTACCAGCTGCTCACCGAGCCCGGGGAGAAGAGCACCATCTTCACCATCTTCGGCTCCTACGCCGACCAGCAGCACGGCTGGCTCATCCTGCAGGTCAACACCTCGGACGTGCTGGGTAGGTGGTGGTGGTGGTGGGAGGGGGGGGGAGGTTCCCGGTGATTTGTGGCTCCTCCTCCTGTAGGAAATATAAAATGTAGCTGAAATAAAAATATTTGTAATCAGAACGTTTTGCAAATTCCATCCGAATCTATGGAGAACCCCAAAGTGACTGTTCTGCGTTGGCGTCTCCAGGCGTGCCGTGTTCGGACGCCGACTACAAGCGCTGGTCCCCGTCGGACGAGCACGGGAACGAGTGCCTTCTGGGCCGAGAGGTGACGTTCAGGAGGCGAGCGCCGCACGCCACGTGTTTCAACGGGGAGGACTTCGACCGGCCCGTCAACGTTGCCAACTGCTCGTGCACACGGCAGGACTACGAATGGTGAGTACTCCTCTGGTTGTATAGAAGTTTATGCTTCATGTGTTAAAGCTGCATTCTCTCTCCTGACCACCAGGGGGCGACTCCTCTGGTTGTATAGAAGTCTATGTTTCATGTGTTAAAGCTGCATTCTCTCTCCTGACCACCAGGGGGCGACTCCTCTGGTTGTATAGAAGTCTATGCTTCATGTGTTAAAGCTGCATTCTCTCTCCTGACCACCAGGGGGCGACTCCTCTGGTTGTATAGAAGTCTATGCTTCATGTCTTAAAGCTGCATTCTCTCTCCTGACCACCAGGGGGCGACTCCTCTGGTTGTATAGAAGTCTATGTTTCATGTGTTAAAGCTGCATTCTCTCTCCTGACCACCAGGGGGCGACTCCTCTGGTTGTATAGAAGTCTATGCTTCATGTGTTAAAGCTCTCTCCTCCTCTTCTTCCTCTTCCTCCTCCTCCTCTTCCTCCTCCTCCTCCTCTTCTTCCTCTTCCTCCTCTTCCTCTTCTTCCTCCTCCTCCTCCTCTTCCTCTTCTTCCTCCTCCTCCTCTTCCTCCTCCTCCTCCTCCTCCTCCTCCTCCTCCTCCTCCTCCCTCAGTGACTATGGCTTCAAGCTGAGTGAGGACCTGTCCCTTCAGGTTTGTGTTCCCGACCCCGAGTTCTCCGGTGACCTCTACGCTCCTCCGGTTCCGTGTCCCGTAGGTTCCTCCTACCGTCGCAGCAAAGGGTGAGCCGTTGATCACATGACCTTCACATGACCTTCACATGACCTTCATTTGACCTCTAAAACTCAAAGGTTCTTCTCCTTATTGGGAGGAAACGGAGGAGTTGTTCGATTATCTTCTGCTGCTTCAGTTGTTTCCGGTTTGTTGTTTATCTGAAACTTAGAACACAACAATTAGTATACACTTTTCATACTCCCCCCCCCGTCCCCCCAGAAAATACAAAGCGGCCTTTGTTCCCTCTCGGTTCTTTGCTGCTGCGTGAGCGTCGCATGTGTTTGGTGAGCAGCGCCGCCGAGTGTGGAACCGCGGTACTGCGTGACGTTCTCCTGTGTTCCTGCTGCAGCTACAGGAGGGTACCGGGAGACAGCTGCAGTGGAGGAGACGTGGAGTCCCGGCTGGACGGAGAGATGCTGCCGTGTCCCGTCGGAGGTAAGTCGATTCGCGGTGCGGGTTTTCATATTTCCCGGCGGTCCTTGAACACATCACGTGTGACGAACAGGAAAAGCAGCCAAAACTGAAGGCTGAAAAATGTCATTAAAATCAAATTGTGTAAAGAAAACATTAAATTCTGAGCTCCTCAGTGAAATTATGACACTTGGAACAATTTTGTATATTTAGATTACATTGTTTTCCAATTTAAAAATAAATATATTATCAAAGAAATTGAATTTTTAGTTTTAATGATTCACGTCATAATAACCGAGTTATTCTGCACCAAAGACGCGTTCTTGTTCTCTACTTCTACTCCCGATGCTCCTGTTTCCAGAGAGGAGCAGGACTCTTATTTTGAAGGGAAAAACAAGACCACAGAGAGAAACATGTGACTGGAGAAACAACATAAAAACACCCAGAAAAAACTGCTTTTGGGGATGTTTTAAATCTCTCTCTCTCTCTCTATATATATATATATTCCTGATGATTTGTAATCGTCTCTCTTCACCACTCGTGTCTCAGAGAGCAACGAGTTCATCCTGTACGCGGTGAGGAACTCCATCCACCGCTACGACCTGGCCACCGGCACGGACCAGGCGCTGCCGCTGGCCGGCCTCCGGGAGGCCGTGGCTCTGGACTTCGACTACGACAGGAACTGCCTGTACTGGGCCGACATCTCACTGGACACCATCCAGGTCGGTGAAGAGTTGATCTGCACTGAAGACGTGTTCTGGTTCTCTTTACTACTAGTCACCATGGTTCTGTTTCTACAGAGGAATAGGACTTTTATTTTGAAGTGAAAATCAAGACCAGGGAGTTATAAATGTGACGGGAGCTTTTATTCTGAAATGAAAATCAAGATCAGAGAATTATAAATGTGACGGGAGCTTTTATTCTGAAGTGAAAATCAAGATCAGAGAATTATAAATGTGACGGGAGCTTTTATTTTGAAGTGAAAATCAAGATCGGAGACTTATAAATGTGATGGGAGCTTTTATTCTGAAGTGAAAATCAAGATCAGAGAGTTATAAATATGACGGGAGCTTTTATTTTGAAGTGAAAATCAAGATCAGAGTTCTATATGTGACGGGAGCTTTTATTTTGAAGTGAAAATCAAGATCAGAGAGTTATAAATGTGATGGGAGCTTTTATTTTGAAGTGAAAATCAAGATCAGAGAGTTATAAATGTGACGGGAGCTTTTATTTTGAAGTGAAAATCAAGATCGGAGACTTATAATTATGATGGGAGCTTTTATTTTGAAGTGAAAATGGATGAGACTTGACCATTCACCTCAGACCACGTGAACCAGTGCTTCCAGTAACCCCCCCCATCCCCCCTCCAGCGTCTGTGTCTGAACGGCAGCACGGGTCAGGAGGTCGTCGTGAGGAAGGACCTGCAGAACGTGGAGGCGCTGACCTTTGACCCCATCAGCCGACTGCTCTACTGGGTCGACGCCGGAGCGCAGAAGATCGAGGTGCGGTTCCATAATAATAATAATAATAATGATGATCAATACTCCTCAACCTTTGTTAACGTGATGGGATTGATGTTGAGGTCAAGGAGCGGCTGTAGACTGTAAAACACTGGATTCAATCACATTTCATTTCCTCTTACACCTTCACAATAAAAGTCCCCCGTTGTTCTCCTTTAGTTTTATTCCACACCTCCGACTCCGATCCCGGAGAGGACGGATTCATAGGAGTTATAGACAAACGTCTTATTTCTTAAAATGCCGTTTGCATAAGAAAGAAAAGATTAAAGATGAACTTTCACCTGATTTACGTTTCTTTGAGTTCATCTTCAGTTTTCTCTCCTTTTTGTTTGA
>NC_046978.1:19351995-19359495 GCF_009769545.1 Cyclopterus lumpus | reverse complement strand
CTTTCCATCAAAAACCCTGAACCTGAACACTCGGATAGCGCTTCAATCTCACACACATTTTCACTGTTTCTCTACAAATTCCGCTTCATATCCTAAATGTCACGTCTGCATATTTAGTTGTATTTATTGTGTGTTTGTGCAACCCTTCCCGATGGCCCCGTGTGTGTGTGTGTGTGTGTGTGTTTTCTCCCGTCAGCCACGCCGTCTGAGTTCGGCAAAGTGTGTGACGCCTACACCTTCCAGTGCGCCAACGGAGTGTGTGTGAGCCTGGAGTGGAAGTGTGACGGCATGGACGACTGTGGGGATTATTCTGATGAAGCCAACTGTGGTGAGTACAACACAACAACACAGGAATACACACAATGTGCACATGTTAAATACAACATAACAACACAATGTGTACATGTTAAACACAACAGGAACACACAATGTGTACATGCACATGTTAAACACAACATAACAACACAATGTGTACATGCACATGTTAAACACAACACAATGTGCACATGTTAAACACAACATAACAACACAATGTGTACATGCACATGTTAAACACAACATAACAACACAATGTGTACATGCACATGTTAAACACAACACAATGTGCACATGTTAAACACAACATAACAACACAATGTGTACATGCACATGTTAAACACAACATAACAACACAATGTGTACATGCACATGTTAAACACAACATAACAACACAATGTGTACATGCACATGTTAAATACAACATAACACAATGTGTACATGCACATGTTAAATACAACATAACACAATGTGTACATGCACATGTTAAATACAACATAACAATGTGTACATGCACATGTTAAACACAACATAACAACACAATGTGTACATGCACATGTTAAACACAACATAACAACACAATGTGTACATGCACATGTTAAACACAACATAACAACACAATGTGTACATGCACATGTTAAACACAACATAACAACACAATGTGTACATGTTAAACACAACATAACAACACAATGTGTACATGCACATGTTAAACACAACATAACAACACAATGTGCACATGTTAAACACAACATAACAACACAATGTGTACATGCACATGTTAAACACAACATAACAACACAATGTGCACATGTTAAACACAACATAACAACACAATGTGTACATGCACATGTTAAACAAGCACACAAAGTGCACGTGCACGTGCTAACCGCTCACTTCCTGTCCAGCGGCCCCCACGGAGCTCCCCGGCTGTTCGCGGTATTTTCAGTACGAGTGCAGGAACGGCCGCTGCATCCCGACGTGGTGGAAATGCGACGGAGAGAACGACTGCGGGGATTGGTCCGACGAGGCCCAGTGCACAGGTACACGCCCACAAGGATACACACACGGCCACAAGGACACAAGGACACACACACACGCCCACAAGGATACACACACGGCCACAAGGACACAAGGACACACACACACGCCCACAAGGATACACACACGGCCACAAGGACACAAGGACACACACACACGCCCACAAGGATACACACACGGCCACAAGGACACACACACACGCCCACAAGGATACACACACGGCCACAAGGACACAAGGACACACACACACGCCCACAAGGATACACACACGGCCACAAGGACACAAGGACACACACACACGCCCACAAGGATACACACACGGCCACAAGGACACACACACACGCCCACAAGGATACACACACGGCCACAAGGACACAAGGACACACACACACGCCCACAAGGATACACACACGGCCACAAGGACACACACACAAGGACACACGGCCACAAGGACACACACACACGGCCACAAGGACACACACACAAGGACACACACACACACACACAAGGATACACACACACACAAGGATACACACACACACACAAGGACACAAGGACACACACACAAGGACACACACACAAGGACACAAGGACACACACACAAGGACACAAGGACACACACACACACACACAAGGATACACACACACACAAGGACACACACACAAGGACACAAGGACACACACACACAAGGACACACACGCACACACACAAGGATACACACACTCGGCCACAAGGACACACACACACGTCCACAAGGACAGACACACACACACACACACACACAAGGCCACAAGGACAAACACACACGGCCACAAGGACACACACAAGGACACACACACACACACACAAGGATACACACACACACAAGGACACACACACACACACACAAGGATACACACACACACACAAGGATACACACACACGGCCACAAGGATACACACACACGGCCACAAGGACACACACACACGGCCACAAGGACACACACACACACACACAAGGATACACACACACAAGGACACACACACACAAGGATACACACACACGGCCACAAGGATACACACACACGGCCACAAGGACACACACACACACAAGGACACACACACACACACACACACAAGGACGCACACACACAAGGACCCACATACACACACACAAGGACGCACACACACAAGGATACACACACACGGCCACAAGGACACACACACACACACGGACACACACACACAAGGATACACACACACGGCCACAAGGACACACACACACACAAGGACACACACACACACACACACACACACAAGGACACACACACACACAAGGATACACACACACACACACAAGGATACACACACACGGCCACAAGGACACACACACAAGGACACAAGGACACACACACACACAAGGATACACACACACACAAGGACACACACACACACACACAAGGATACACACACACGGCCACACAACCACAAGGACACACACACACGGCCACAAGGACAGACACACACACACACACACACACACACACACACAAGGATACACACACACGGCCACAAGGACACACACACACACACACACAAGGATACACACACACAAGGACACACACACACACAAGGATACACACGCACGGCCACAAGGACACACACACACGGCCACAAGGACACACACACACACACACACACACACACAAGGATACACACGCACGGCCACAAGGACACACACACACACACACACACACAAGGACACACACACACAAGGACACACACACACACACACACACACAAGGACGCACACACACAAGGACGCACACACACAAGGACCCACACACACACACACAAGGACGCACACACACAAGGATACACACACACGGCCACAAGGACACACACACACACACACACAAGGACACACACACACACACACACAAGGACACACACACACACACACACAAGGACACACACACACACAAGGACACACACACACACACACACACACAAGGACACACACACACATGGCCACAAGGACACACACACACGGCTAATATATTTTAATACTATAATAAAATATTTTAAATGATATAATAATATATATTTTTGAATGAATTATTGCCTCCGTCATTAAACTCCGCCCCCCAGGTGGAGGCACCCCCCACACCGTGGCCCCCGGCCTCTCCACCTGCGCCCCCAACCGCTTCCACTGCGGCTCGGGGGCGTGCGTCATCAACAGCTGGGTGTGCGACGGCTACGCCGACTGCCCCGACGGCAGCGACGAGCTGGGCTGCCCCACAGGTAGCGCCGCCCGCCGGGTTCTTCTTCTCTCCCCTGAATGTTGGCGGGGAGGAGAACCCAAAACGTGACGTTCTTTTCTCAACAGCGGCCAACGGCTCCGTGACGGCGGCGCCCGCGCCCACCGAGGCCCCGCCCTCCCCCACGCGGTGCCTCCGGGGTCAGTTCCTGTGTCGCCGGCCCCCCCGCTGCATCCCGGACTGGCAGCGCTGCGACGGCCAGAACCACTGCCGGGACGGGTCCGACGAGGCCCAGTGCCGTGAGTCCCTGAAGGCTGTGACGCCAGAACACAAAGAAGCAGAACCAGAAGTAGAACTAGAAGTAGAACCAGAACCAGAAGTAGAAGTAGAAGTAGAAGCAGAACCAGAAGTAGAACCAGAACTAGAAGTAGAAGTAGAACCATAACCAGAACCAGAAGTAGAACCAGAACTAGAAGTAGAACTAGAAGTAGAACCAGAACCAGAAGTAGAAGTAGAACCAGAACTAGAAGTAGAACCAGAAGTAGAAGTAGAACCAGAACCAGAAGTAGAAGTAGAAGTAGAAGCAGAACCAGAAGTAGAAGTAGAAGTAGAACCAGAACTAGAAGTAGAAGTAGAACCATAACCAGAAATAGAAGTAGAACCAGAACCAGAAGTAGAAGTAGAACCAGAACTAGAAGTAGAACTAGAAGTAGAACCAGAACCAGAAGTAGAAGTAGAACCAGAACTAGAAGTAGAACTAGAAGTAGAACCAGAACCAGAAGTAGAAGTAGAAGTAGAACCAGAACTAGAAGTAGAAGTAGAACCAGAACCAGAAGTAAAAGTAGAACCAGAACTAGAAGTAGAACCAGAACTAGAAGTAGAACCAGAACTAGAAGTAGAACTAGAACCAGAAGTAGAAGCAGAACCAGAAGTAGAACTAGAAGTAGAACCAGAACCAGAAGTAGAAGTAGAACCAGAACCAGAACCAGAAGTAGAAGCAGAACCAGAAGTATAAGCAGAACTAGAAGCAGAACCAGAACCGGAAGTAGAAGTAGAACTAGAAATAGAAGTAGAACTAGAAATATACTTTATTAGTTCCACAGCGCTGACGTTATCTCTATTAGTTAGCTAATATTAATTAATAAGTATTAGCTAATACTAATTAATATAAGAGGTTCATGTATTTAGACCTGTTCTTCTTAATAAACGCCCTCCCCCCTGCAGCCACCAGGGGGCCTCTGTCCTGCGGTAACGGGTCGCGCTGCGCCGACGGCGAGGCCTGCGTGCCGGACGGCGAGCGCTGCGACGGCTTCCTGGACTGCTCCGACCACAGCGACGAGGACAACTGCACCCGTAGGTTCCCCCCAAAGCCAGTCTGTGTACTTTGAGGTACTATCGAGGTACTTTGAGGTACTTTGAGGTATGTCTTCGTAGTCGTGTACCGGCTCCAGAAGGTAAAGCGGTGAGAACATTTTAAATATAACCTTCACTCAACCTCATAGAGATTCTTTTAGGGGTCTAAAATTCATCCACCGACTCTGGAGAAGAAGCTCAAAAACAACAACAACAACAACATCCCTTTTAAGAAGCTTTTAGTATTGGAATCAGTGCAATGCTGCCACCTGCTGGCTGCTGGTATTTATTTCCCTCTGTTCCCCCAGAGGACACCCTGGCCTATAAGGTCCAGAACCTCCAGTGGACACCGGACTTCTTCGGTGCCATCACCCTGACGTGGTCTCGCCCTAAAAACCTCCCGCTGGACTCCTGCTACTTCCTCATCTACTACAGGTGAGCTGCCGTCACCCGTCGCACCCACTCACAGATCCATCACGTGAACCCATTAACGCCGCCGGGTGGTCCGCCTCCAGGCTCGTGGGCACCCAGCAGTGGACCATCATGGACACGCACAGCAACAAGACCAGCTACAAGCTGACGGTGCTGAAGCCGGACACCACCTACCACGTCAAGGTGCTCACCCAGTGCCTCAGCAGGCTGCACAAGACCAACGAGGCGGTCACCGTGAGGACGCCGGAGGGACGTGAGTGGAGAGCCAAACCACAGGGTTCAATATCATTGACTTCCTGTTTCTAAAACGCACACACACACACACTTTAACGAGTCTGTGTTGGCCCCGCCCCCTGCAGTGCCCGACCCCCCCAGGAACCTGCAGCTGTCCTGTGATAACGGCGAGGACGGGATGGTGGACGCGTCCTGGAGCCCCCCGGACAAAGGCCACGGCCTGGTCCGGGAGTACATCGTGAGTTCAAGACAAACAAACATGGCCGCCAGCGAGGACTGTGAGGTTTATAGTCACGGATCACAATAAACAGGGTAGCAAATATATACATATGTATGAATATTATAGGGATTTATTTTTTCTATTTGTTTTAGTAGCTCGTCAACAAGGTTCTAGACTCTTTCTTCCACTTTCGTCCCAAAAATCAAAAGTTCAAAATGTCAACTTTTCGATTTGTTATTGTTGTTTTCAATACAATTCATGTGTGTGTGTGTGTGTGTGTGTGTCAGGTGGAGTACAGTGAGCGAGGAGCTGTGGACTGGACGTCCCAGAGATGCTCCACAAACAGCAGCGCGGTGAAGGAGCTGCAGCCGGACACGCTGTACCGGTTCAGGGTGAGAGACTGTTGTGGTGTCATCGTGTGTTAATGTTGTTGTTGTGTTGTTGTGTTGATGTGTTGATGTTGATGTTTCTCAGGTGGCAGCAGTGACCAGTCGAGGTGTGGGCAACTGGTCTGAGGTGAAATCCATCACCCCTAAGAAAGGTACAGCGAACAACACCGCCCCCTACTGGTGGAAAGAAAAGCTTTCTGTTACTGAAGCAGTTAAAAAAGAAAGTGGAAAATAATAATAACAATAATAATAATATCCATTTCAAGGCATCATAGCCTCTCAGTGAAGGACTCAAGGCCTCATAGTCTCTCAGTGAAGGACTCAAGGCCTCACAGCCTCTCAGTGAAGGACTCAAGGCCTCATAGCCTCTCAGTGAAGGGCTCAAGGCCTCACAGCCTCTCAGTGAAGGACTCAAGGCCTCATAGCCTCTCAGTGAAGGGCTCAAGGCCTCACAGCCTCTCAGTGAAGGGCTCAAGGCCTCACAGCCTCTCAGTGAAGGACTCAAGGCCTCATAGCCTCTCAGTGAAGGGCTCAAGGCCTCACAGCCTCTCAGTGAAGGACTCAAGGCCTCATAGCCTCTTTAACTTCCTTTCTGACCTGCAGCTCTTCCTCCTCCCTCCGTCATCGCCGACAGCATCACCGCCGACTCCATGAGCCTCTCGTTCAGCTTCAACTCCCAGTACGAGGTGAGAGAGTGAGAGGGTGAAGAGTGAGAGGGTGAGAGAGTCTCCCTGAAGACGAGGTCTGTGCCCATGACACTGACATGCCCCCCCCCCCTCTCTCTCTCTCTCTTTCAGGTCAAACAGTACGTAGTGATTCTGTCCTGGCAGTTTGATTCCCACGTCAAGGAGGGCAAGAACTTCACCGTCACGGAGCGGATCCTTAAAGGTACGGCGCTCGTCTCCTCGTCTCCTCGCCTCCTCGTCTCCTCGCCGTTGAACACTTGTCCTTGCTTCGTTTCCAGCCACCAACCTGACGGCGGGCACGCTGTACGAGGTGGCCGTGTGGGCTCACACCAGCATCGGGGACAGTCCCACCGCGCTGTCCCACCACCAGACCGCCGGCGCCCAGCCGGAGAGGCCCTTCCTCAAGACCCGGGCCCTCAACCAGACGGCCGTGGACTGCAGCTGGACCGTCAACGGCACCGGCGCTCAGGTACCCGGGTCCTAGGAGGCGAGCTGCGCTCTATAAGGATGCTCACAAGGATACAAGGATGCTCACAAGGATACAAGGATGCTAACAAGATTTCATTATTCATAACCACGGTCACTGACCC
>NC_046978.1:19340538-19349395 GCF_009769545.1 Cyclopterus lumpus | reverse complement strand
GGCGACTCCTCTGGTTGTATAGAAGTCTATGCTTCATGTGTTAAAGCTGCATTCTCTCTCCTGACCACCAGGGGGCGACTCCTCTGGTTGTATAGAAGTCTATGCTTCATGTGTTAAAGCTGCATTATCTCTCCTGACCACCAGGGGGCGACTCCTCTGGTTGTATAGAAGTCTATGCTTCATGTGTTAAAGCTGCATTCTCTCTCCTGACCACCAGGGGGCGACTCCTCTGGTTGTATAGAAGTCTATGCTTCATGTGTTAAAGCTGCATTATCTCTCCTGACCACCAGGGGGCGACTCCTCTGGTTGTATAGAAGTCTATGCTTCATGTGTTAAAGCTGCATTATCTCTCCTGACCACCAGGGGGCGACTCCTCTGGTTGTATAGAAGTCTATGCTTCATGTGTTGAAGCTGCATTATCTCTCCTGACCACCAGGGGGCGACTCCTCTGGTTGTATAGAAGTCTATGCTTCATGTGTTAAAGCTGCATTCTCTCTCCTGACCACCAGGGGGCGACTCCTCTGGTTGTATAGAAGTCTATGCTTCATGTGTTGAAGCTGCATTCTCTCTCCTGACCACCAGGGGGCGACTCCTCTGGTTGTATAGAAGTCTATGCTTCATGTGTTGAAGCTGCATTCTCTCTCCTGACCACCAGGGGGCGACTCCTCTGGTTGTATAGAAGTCTATGCTTCGTGTGTTAAAGCTGCATTCTCTCTCCTGACCACCAGGGGGCGACTCCTCTGGTTGTATAGAAGTCTATATAAATGACTCTACTTCTCTTGATGTATTCCCTCAGTAAACATTGTAAACATTAGTTTTTGGTCTCAATCGCTAGTTTCAAGTCTTCTTCAATACAGAATGATGTTCATTTAGTAAATTATGGTCATTTAGAGTCAAACAGACCATAAAGGTGATTGACAGGTCTCTACCAGAGACGTACACTGCGTCTCTACGTCCCTCCTCCTCAGCCCTAATATGGTCACTTCCTGTTCACTGGTTGCAAAAAAGTCAAGATGGCGACGCCAAAGATCGTGGAACTCAAGAACACACAAACCAACGAGAGACTTCCAACAGAAGCCGTAAACAACGAGCTTCACGGCGACTCGTCGTCCCCGGTAACCGACAGGACCGCTCTTCCTGGTTACCGGTAACCAGGAAGAGCGGTCCATCAGCAGAGACCCAGATCTGTCAGGCCCAGTGTGTGTGTGTGTGTGTGTGTATATGTGTGTGTGATGCGCCGAGCAGTGCAAGGGTGACAGGCAGGACACACACACACACACACACACACACACACAGTCCCTCTGGACACTGTGGCCAAGAAGAGTGATTGATGGCTGTCACAGTGATTGATGCGATGAAGGGGGGCGGGGCGTTGTTTAAAGAGACTTTTTTAAAGATTTATATTTATATATATATATAAAAATATATATATATAAACGTTAAAGAATCTCCAAGAAAAAAACCCAGGATTTGTTCATCCGATAGAGAAAAGAGGAGAATGTGGTTTAGATCTTCACACACACACACACACACACACACAAACACACACACACACACACACGCACACACACACACACACACACACACACACACACTCCCCTTTGGAAACACCATGATGAGTGATTCCCACGTTCGATGGTTCCGATCAATCAAATCAATCAGTTGATCAATAACAATTGTCAGAAGCATATACATACATGTCAAGAAGAAGAAGAAGAAGAAGGAGGAGAAGGAGGAGGAGGAGAAGGAGGAGGAGAAGGAGGTGTCATGGCGGTGTTGTTGTTACGTTCCTCAGGGAAAGCTAGGAGGTTGTACAGTTATCTCCTGAGGTGTAGTTCTCAACTATACAACCTACTACCTCAACCTGGGGCACGCAGACCAGGGGGGGGGCACCCAGACCAGGGGGGGGGGCACCCAGACCAGGGGGGGGCACCCAGACCAGGGGGGGGGCACCCAGACCAGGGGGGGGGGCACCCAGACCAGGGGGGAGGGCACCCAGACCAGTTCGAGAACGGGTCAAGAACCGAGGTTGCAAACCGTATTAGCCCTTAGATCTGCTCCCTCCCGTTTTGACCTTTCACAATAAAAGCCTGAGACGTATTCGCAGCTTTTATTTTGACACGGAAAAAGTGTTTCGGTAAAAAGGGCGACACAAGGTTTATTTAAAATAAAGACAGGAAGTAAACACGTTGTGCAGGACGGGGGTTACGAGGCTCCGTAGTTCGCAACCGAGGCGACAAACTTTATTAGTCCATTCAACCTCGACAGAGCGTTCTGAGCTTTTCACAATAAAAGCCAGAGACATATAGTATTCCGAGGTGAGTGTGACTTAAGCTGTTCGTACCTTTTCACAATACTTTATATATATTTTAATACAATACTTTATATATATTTGTGCAGACTCTAGTGTGATTAATTTGGGCGTGGACGTATTTAAAAAATAAATAAAAAACAGTTTAAAATCGTAATATTTAAATGAATATTACAAGCTGAGCTTCATTTGGGGTGCGAGGACGATTTTTCTGAGCTTTTGAAAAGGGAAAAAAAAGGGCTCAACCAATCACGATATCGCGTTTAACAACTGAGACGAAAAACTTGATGACGTCTTTCGACCTTACCTTTCACAATAAAAGCTCATTCCACTGTGAAATAAACTCAATCAAATATCTTACAATAGCTTTCGACTGAGAAACGCAAAACCTTTTGAGGGTTTTGAATAGTTTAGTGACTTTTATTTGTAACGCCCCCGCTGTGTAAACACACACACACACACACACACACACACACACACACACACAACCACACACACATTAGTGATCAGACAGCAGCGGCGGGGAATCGGTTCACCGGGTCGATGGAGCCGCACAGACGCAGACCTGCAGACACGAGCTTGTGGAGTCACTTCACACAAGTTCGGATCTACGGGTTCGAGGCCGTGAGCAGGAAGAGGCGGAGCAACCAGGAAGAGGCGGAGCAAACGGGAAGAGGCGGAGCAACCAGGAAGAGGCGGAGCAACCAGCCTCTATAAACAACCTTTTATACAGATATATATATATATATAGATATAGATATACAGTATATTAATACTGTATATCATGTATATCGATATATATATATATATATATATATATATATATATATATATATATACAGTAAATCTATATATATAGATATACAGTATATATATACAGTATATAGATGTCTATATACACAGTATATAGATATCTATATATATCGATATATATACAGTATATTTGGATATACAGTATATCTATATATATATATATAACATTTAGAATATATTGGTTTTATACAAAAACATGAACACCAAGTATTATATTTATAAATAAATATATGAATAAATCTCTCTCTCTATATATATATGCAGTTATTGGGCCTAATATTCAACAAAAATGATCGTCTCTTTTTCAACCTAAAAGTTCTCATTCAATCGATTTCACTTCCTGTGAAACATTATAAACGTATTATAAATTATAAAAATTATAAACGTCCTCACATAACGTGTTACAACCTGCTTATAGCACACATAAATATTCATAATAATTTAATGTATTTTACAAAGACTCAATTATCATGATATTTAATAATTGCAACAATCATAGTGTGTTATAATGAATTTAGTAATACATAATGTTCTTTAATACTACATTATAATCACTGTCATAGTCTTTTATGATGTGATCATAAGTTACTTTAAGGGCTCACTAATCGCTTTAAGTAAAACATATTTATTTAAACATATTTAAGTAAAACATATTTATTTAAACATATAAACATTTTTATGTTTTACATCTTGCACAGATTCTTTTTTAGATATTTTTTAATATTAGTTGAAGCAGAAAATGAGCACTGAGAGTAATTTATGACCACATTTTAATGCATCATAACAGCGATTATAGTATATTACTAAAGATTATAATGTATAATCTATTGGAATTAGAATACACTATGATTCTTGAAATAAATTATGAAATATCACAAGTCTTGACCGTATAAATCATTATAAAAAAAAAATATATAATTTATGATTATTATATATTATAACTACGGTAATAATAATAATATATATGAAATAAAACGGATTATAACACATTAATAGTATGTTTACAATGCATTACAGAAATGGAAATTGTTCTTCACAGGACTCTTTAAAAGAATAGTAAATTAAAGTAATTTAACAGATATTGTAATAATAAACTGATTCTCTCACTTTGTATTAGGAGCAAAGTTCAACGCTGTCCGATGGAAATAAAGAATAAATATACAAATAATAAAGAAATACAGAATAAATATACAAATAATAAAGAAATACAGAATAAATATACAAATAATAAAGAAATACAGAATAAATATACAAATAATAAAGAAATACAGAATAAATATACAAATAATAAAGAAATACAGAATAAATATACAAAAAATAAAGAAATACAGAATAAATATACAAATAATAAAGAAATACAGAATGAATATACAAATAATAAAGAAATAAAGAATAAATATACAAATAATAAAGAAATACAGAATAAATATACAAATAATAAAGAAATACAGAATGAATATACAAATAATAAAGAAATACAGAATAAATATACAAATAATAAAGAAATACAGAATGAATTTACAAAAAATAAAGAAATACAGAATATATATACAAAAAATGTAGAAATTAAGAATGAATATACAAAGAATAAAGAAATACAGGATGAATATACAAAAGATTAAGAAATACAGAATAAATCTACAAAAAAAAAAGAAATTAAGAATGAATATACAAATAATAAAGAAATACAGAATAAATATAAATATACAAAAAATAAAGATATACAAAATAAATATACAAAGAATAAAGAAATACAGAATAAATATAAATATACAAAAAATAAAGAAATACAGAACAAATATACAAAAAATACAGAAATTCTGAATAAATTTACAAAAGATAAAGAAATACAGAACAAATATACAAAAAAAAAAAGAAATACAGAACAAATATACAAAAAATAAAGAAATACAGAATAAATATACAAAAAATAAAGAAATACGGAATAAATATACAAAAAATAAAGAAATTAAGAATGAATATACAAAGAATAAAGAAATACAGAATAAATATAAATATACAAAAAATAAAGAAATTAAGAATGAATATACAAAGAATAAAGAAATACAGAATAAATATAAATATACAAAAAATAAAGAAATTAAGAATGAATATACAAAGAATAAAGAAATACAGAATAAATATAAATATACAAAAAATAAAGAAATACAGAATGAATATACAAAAAATAAAGAAACACAATGAATTTACAAAAAATAAAGAAATTCTGAATAAATTTACAAAAAATAAAAAAATACAGAACAAATATACAAAAAATAAAGAAATACAGAATGAATATACAAATAATAAAGAAATACAAAATAAATATACAAATAATGAAGAAATACAGAATGAATATACAAAAAATAAAGAAAATATAGAATGAATATACAAAGAATAAAGAAATACAGAATAAATATAAATATACAAAAAATAAAGAAATACAGAATGAATATACAAATAATAAAGAAATACAGAATAAATATACTAAGAATAAAGAAATACAGAATAAATATAAATATACAAAAAATAAAGAAATACAGAATAAATATACAAATAATAAAGAAATACAGAATGAATATACAAATAATAAAGAAATACAGATTAAATATAGCACAAGTAACAAAGTACAAACTTGTCAAACTCTGAGATGAAAAAGAGTGAGCGGTTCCAGTCCCCCCCCCCCCCCTGAATTTAAATGGGACGTCTGACTTTGAAGCTGCTTAAAGTTTGTCAGCGGGTTGAAAAGACACCTTGAGATCGGCCCAACAAAGAGGGCAGCGGGGTCCACGGCACCCTGCTGCCTGCTCACCTAGTGTGTGTGTGTGAGAGTGTGTGTGTGTGTGTGTGTGTGTGTGTGTCTGTGTGTGAGGAAGACTCCACAGACCGCCACCTGCATTGTTCGGCGGAGAGCATCGCCAAACCCGGCGGCTCCACCAAATCTACCCAGCAACAGAGGTGTGTGTGTGTGTGTGCGTGTGTGCGTGTGTGTGCGTGTAGCTGTGTGTGTGTGTGTAGGAAAAGGGGTGGAGGTTCAACAGAGGTGAGGAAGTGGAGTGTCGTTAGCACTTCATCAAGTAAACAGATAGCACCCGGCTAGCCAACAGGTAGCCGTGGCTTTAGGCCCCTTTTCACCACGAACATCAACACACACACACACACACACACACACGCACACACACACACACACATGAATATGAAGAGCCACAAAGAAAAGAAAGCTGGCAGCACATGTGTTGCATGATGACTTACCGACTGTTTAGTTTCCAGGTGTTCGGTTCCTCTCCGTCTGCCGGGCCTCCGCCGGCTGGCGGGAGGCGTCGGGTCCACCGTGAACCATCAGAACCACCGGGACAGGACCAGAACCCCCCGAAAGGAAAGAGTGAGACAAAAGGAGAAAAGGGGGGAGAGAAATGGCTGGTGGAGAGAGGAGGAGAAGGAGAAACGCTAACAGAACACTGGTTTCTTCACAACTCTGAACCAGCGAGTTAGAAACAACAAGCTGCTTCCGTGTGACTACGAGCAGACGACAAGCAACATCTGTTTTGTAAGACTGAGCCAAAAATACAGCCTTACAAAAAAAAAAACGGGAACGGCAACAAAAAAAAACAACCAAAATAATAATAATAATTGGCTTCTCCCAGTTTTTCAGTCCTGAAACTGAAACTGTCCTCGTGTGCCGGACTCGCTCGGCTGAAGGAGGAAAAAAAAAAAAAAAAAAAAAAAAAAAGGGGGAGTGTGGAAATTCAGCGAAGGGAAAATGCAGACGTGAAGCCATCCTCCTGTCACCCCTGAACCTCTCCCCTTTCCCTCCCTCTCCTCCCCCTTTCTTTTCTCCTGCCTGCACACTCCTTCTCCCCCCTCCCCTCCTTCCTTTCCAAAACGCAAGAGACAGTCCAGGTAGAGCTCCAAAACGCCTCACTACAGACACACACACACACACACTACAGACACACACACACACACACACATTTGTATCCTCGTCTCCCAAAGCGTCCCACACAGCCAGAAGCAGACTGGACTGGTGTGCACGTACACACACTAACAAAAGAGCATATACAGAAATACACACACACACACACACACACACACACACACACACACACACACACACACACATTTCTTGGAAAGCTTCCATGCACCAAATAAAAATGAATCCCGATCTTTAGTTAGCCTCGGCTGCGAATAGAAGAACCAGAAGGAGTCATTTGGGGACTCCGTGAGCCTCTCACAGCCCATAATAACCTCCTGTGGCTGATACCTTTCGGTAACGCCTGGCTCCGGTAATCGGACCGTGAGACAGGCCGACATTTAAAAAAGAAATGTAAAAAAACAGAAATGCTGGACTTTTTTCTTTTTTTTTTTTTAATTAATAGGTCGGGTCGTGGAGTTCTCCAAATGCTACGAGCCCCGTTGCATTATGGGACATGAGTGGGTGCCAAGTGAATCAAGACAGCTTCAGCTCATGTTTACACCACCCGCTTCCCCAAAATCAAATTCTGGTGGAAGCGAATGAAATCTCTGGCGAATGAGCCACGAGAAGCCGGGCCGGCTCCCTCCCTCCTCTGTTTGGTGTTCTTTGGTAAGAGGCGTCACCGACTGCTCTCGGTAAACTGGGGGGGGGGGGGGGGGCGATGACATCACCTCGAAGGGATTCTGGGTATTCCAGTTTGAGGAATAGATCGGCCAAAAATATAAACGCAAAAACTCTACGCTTATCTTAAAAAGAAAAGAAAAAGAACACAAACTTGAACCACTTTCGATGATGTAAAATTGTATATTTTGAATTTGCGATTCAGTAGAACCATTCGTCTTCTATCAGACAAATATAGTTGGACCAGAACTTAGTGAATGTTGGAAAATCTAACCAATACTGAGGTAAACATTGGACTTTTGGATAAATGCTGAAACAATGTGTCACATGAGGTAAATGAAAGGCTGTTGGGGATCACTTGGTGTTCTGTAAAGTCCTGTGAACATAGAAACTGTGCCGTGTCCACTGAAGGTGAACAACGGACTTGTTGGGTACTCACCCGTCTGGTTCCTTCGGTTCTTGTGTTCCCTTGCCGGGTCTCCTCGACCAGGTGTCTCCCCACAGGCCCTGAAAACATAAAGCCACTCTTGATTAATGGCTCCAATCAAATCATCCGTTTTTAAAGTCAAAAGCATCAATATGACATAATCAATGTCTTCTGATCGGGTGTTTCAGACGCACCGCCGCACTGAGAGCTCTGGTTGAGGTTGTCACTCTTCTTAAGGTCTTACTTTCTGGCACAGCACCAGACTGGTTTGAACACTTTTGAAACAGGACATGGACGACTTTGTGTCTCTATTACAGAAACATGACAAGCGGAGTTCCCCAAGGCTCGAGGCTGGGGCCCCTTCTGTTCAACACCTGCATGCATCCACAGGCTCAGATTGAACAAAAACAACATCAACTACAATAACTATGTAGATTACACACACACTTACATAACCACACCACCAGGGGGTCTCCGGTCCAATACAAGCATGGAGTAAGTGCATTGAACAAATTGTTTTGGAGCTGAGGAGGAACAAAGAAATCAGTCATGGACTACATTTCAACAACCACATTAAGAACACTACAGAATCAGGTTACTGTCTCTTTAAGAACACATTGAGCATTAAAGGACTTGTTAGACTCGACCCCTGTTAGGACCTCTTTGACCTAGAGTCCTAACGGAGACCCAGAGAGTGGATTAGCTTAAAACC
>NC_046978.1:19328038-19335538 GCF_009769545.1 Cyclopterus lumpus | reverse complement strand
ATTACCATTTTCCTCATTCGTATTACTTATAATCGCTCGAACGTAGACATCATGGTATTTATTTCAATGTATCGAATATTAATGCTAATTGTCAGCTGTCACTTCTAAATAAGCGACAGTGAGGGAACAAATAAAGGCCTAAATCTAATTATTTTGACATGACAACCAAAACAGGAAGCAAAGAGATCCATCGCTCCATCGCAGAAGCCTCCTTCAAACAAAGTTCCCAGAAAATCATTCAAGAACATCAATCTTTTCACACATGAACGGACGTGGTGAAGGGACCGTCCAGCAGATGGCGATGTTAATGCAACCCTCAAGGATGCCACCCGCCATAGCACTCAACCAAAGAAGAGAAGAAGATGGGGTACAGGTGGATGTTTATTCCAAATATGGTAACTTCCCATCACCGGTTGTAAGAAAAATCCAAGATGGCGACAGGCGCAAATCCAAGAAGAAGTGGATGCTGAGGTCTGGAGGTGAGAATACTGCGGTCCAGATTTCACCTTCGTACTGATCACCTGCTCCCAGTCACACGGGACCCCATACAGGTGAAGGTCCTGAACCTTTTCTGGGGGTTCGGCTGCATGTGTGAAAGGAAGAAGGTCTTTAGTCGTATCAAAATCTTCTGAATATAAGCGGAAAGGGTTGAAAATCCACAAAAACCAGAGCTATGTTTTGTCACCGTAAAACTGAAGGGGGATCAAAAAGTCCTAAAAGCAGAGGAGCACCTGCTGAGGATCACCACAGAATGGTTTCATCAATGGCTTTGCTAATCTTCAATGGCATGCCGGCCTCCTTAAGGTTCCTGCACGGCCACGGCCGCTGATTTATTGTACGGTCACTAATTTATTCTTTGGCAATCGACTCCGAGGAAAGAAAAGAAGCTCTCTGCAAAGGCGACTAATCAGCATCTGTTGGCCTGGACGGGGAAGTCTCTGTTTCACTCAGAAGGGTTTTAACTTTTATCGGCCAATCTCGTTTGAATCTGCTCCGTCGTGCTGGGACCAGACAAAGCTGAGAGGATTGAACTGGGAGCCGTGATGGGGAGTCGAGATGGAAACTGGAACGAGGCCGTCAGATCAAGATTCATCCAAAGAGAAAACTAATAAAGAAGGAGTTTTATTCCAGTGAGAGATGATTATGAGGGAACTTCCACCCACGTAGACTTTATATTCAGTTCCCCCAGAAGCTGATGAGTTTCATGACCAGAGACCAGTGTCAATAAACAGGACTTTTCAACCAGGAGACCCGAGTTCGACCTCTTTGGGGTTTCTTGGTTTGGTTTTAACTTAACGTTGTTATCTTCAGAAAAGTCATTTTTTGCAGGAATAAGGTTCCTATTTATCGTCTATATCAGCGGTTCTCAAGTGGGGGTACGTGAAGGTACGTGAAATTTAAATATATATATATATATATATACATTTATATATATTTAAAATTAGCATCCATTCAAAAATCCTTTAAAATGTTAATATGTTATAAATATTCAATTAAAATATAAGTGTTGGTTAATAAACTGAATTGTATATATTCTATATTAATAAATCAGACACTAACGGCACAGCGCTGTGTATTATATCTATCTGCTGGTTTTGGGGGTTCTTGGCTGAATAAATCAATATTTCACAGGCGGTTCATCACTGAAAAAAGGTTGAGAACCACGATGTGCACGAGGCCGAATGTCAAGCTGTGGATGTCGAGAGTTGGACCGAAGTAGTTCTTTACCTCATCTCAACCAATTGTATTAGTTGCACAAGTATCGTACCTTGAGCATAGTTTTTCTTAATCTTTAACCGTGAACTGTCTCTAACCTTAGTTCTCATGTGAAGATAAGAGCAGAAAACTGTTGGCACCAGGTGTAAAAGAAAGAAAGAAAGAAAACAACTCACTTAACAAAACCACAGATTTGTCATAATAGTCCAATATTGATGTTCTGGTGAAAGAAACCACTTCAGGGTTGGCGAGGCTCAGAAACAGCCTTCTCTTCAACGCGGGTCAAGAGCTTCAAATTTAACCGTAGAGTACAGAACGCTGGCTTCCTTTGACGGTTTCAAGGTTTCCACAAGTTCCTCCTCAATGTCTGTGTGTTTTTTCTATGGATACCTGCAACACTTGTCTTGATACTCAGTTATGTTGAGTAAAAGATTGTGGTTTGGGTTGAAAATAACCCGGTCTAATGAGCTTCACACTTTTCTTTAATAACTGTATTCCTTCATCACTGTTGAGGTGATTTGTTCCAGTGTATTTGATTTTTGAATCAACAATATCACCAGACAAATACGGACGATTCTGCAAAAGCTCGGCCAACGTTCACCAAGAAATCAGTGTTAGTGATTGATTGTTGCTATGGCAACCATTTGGTTAAGGACGGGGCAAAGATCGCACGTTCTGGTTTGTGAAAGTTCAACTTGCACACCTTTTTTACACCGTTTACACCTTTTACACCCTTTACACCCTTTACACCTTTTACACCTTTTACACCTTTTACACCCTTTACACCCTTTACACCCTTTACACCCTTTACACCCTTTACACCGTTCACGTTCACACGGTTCACGTTCACAACGTTCACACCGTTCACGTTCACAACGTTCACACCGTTCACGTTCACACGGTTCACACCGTTCACACCGTTCACGTTCACACGGTTCACGTTCACACCGTTCACACGTTCACGTTCACACGGTTCACGTTCACAACGTTTACACCGTTCACGTTCACACGGTTCACACCGTTCACACCGTTCACGTTCACACGGTTCACACCGTTCACACCGTTCACGTTCACACGGTTCACACGATTCACACGGTTCACAACGTTTACACCGTTCACACCGTTCACGTTCACACGGTTCACACCGTTCACACCGTTCACGTTCACACGGTTCACACGATTCACACGGTTCACAACGTTTACACCGTTCACGTTTACACCGTTCACAACGTTTACACCGTTCACAACGTTTACACCGTTCACGTTCACACCGTTCACGTTCACACGGTTCACACCGTTCACACCGTTCACAACGTTTACACCGTTCACAACGTTTACACCGTTCACGTTTACACCGTTCACAACGTTTACACCGTTCACAACGTTTACACCGTTCACGTTTACACCGTTCACAACGTTTACACCGTTCACGTTTACACCGTTCACAACGTTTACACCGTTCACAACGTTTACACCGTTCACGTTTACACCATTCACGTTTACACCGTTCACACCGTTCACAACGTTTACACCGTTCACGTTTACACCGTTCACAACGTTTACACCGTTCACAACGTTTACACCGTTCACGTTTACACCGTTCACACCGTTCACAACGTTCACGTTTACACCGTTCACGACGTTTACACCGTTCACGACGTTTACACCGTTCACAACGTTCACGTTTACACCATTCACGTTCACACCGTTCACAACGTTTACACCGTTCACAACGTTTACACCATTCACGTTCACACCGTTCACACCGTTCACAACGTTTACACCGTTCACGTTCACACCGTTCACAACGTTTACACCGTTCACGACGTTTACACCGTTCACGACGTTTACACCGTTCACGACGTTTACACCGTTCACAACGTTTACACCGTTCACGTTTACACCGTTCACAACGTTTACACCGTTCACGTTTACACCGTTCACAACGTTCACAGCGTCCCTGAGTGTTGACTTAGTTTCAGGGCGGCTTTAGCCAAAGTTCCTGCACGACTACTTTGCTTCTTTAGAAAAACACGCTGGCTTTTCCCCCCAAATAAGGGAATAACTTCAAAATCCGGTTAACTCAAACCAGACTCAATGCATCGAATCGATCTCGTTAGAGGATAAGTTGGTCACAGCTGTGTTCATCACGATGTCATCGTCCACCTCGTATGTCAGCTACTGACTCGTCGGCCGGCCAGCCTTTTGTTTGCCTTCTTTTGTTTGCCTCATCGTACGCTCACTCCCTCCCTCCTTCCTCACACTCCGGTCTTCCTCCTCTCTCCATCTCCCTGCCAGCTTGCCCCGCCCCCTCATCCCCCCTCCCCACCCTGTGTTGGTGTCCTCGTCTGACCCGGCTTGTTCCACAGACACATCACTGACATCAGCCCCCCCTCTCGCCCTGTTGTTCTCTGGCGTGAGGATAGCAGAAGGTAGCATAGCATCATCTAAACATGAACCCGTCGGCCATTTTCAGAAATAAAAAAAGAGGAAGGGGGGTTCCCGTTTGCGGCCAATCAGAGGTCACGGGTCGATAGAGACCAGGAAGTGGAGAGAGAGCGTGTGTGTGTGTGTGTGTGTGTGTGTGGTTCTCTAATAAGCTGGAGAGGAAGCAAAAGAAGAACAAATGGAAGCGGGCTGTGCAGACTTCAGCCCCCAGAGTCACAAACGATGGAAGTCTCAAAGTTCCCACCGTGTTGTTTCACTGCAACGCGTCGGTTGCTCGCGGTGGAATCGATTTGTCTGGATGAAAAACAACACGTGAATAAATATTTATTCACAAATGTTTATTGTGGTTCATTAAAGAGGACATAGAAATAAAAAAAATTCTAAGTCACACCCTGTCTGGCCTGTCAATCACCTTGTAGCCCCGCCCTAAAGCATCCCCTGCTTTATGGTCTGTATGGTCTGGTTAAATGACCATAATTTACTAAATGAACATCACGCTGTATTGAAGAAGACTTGAGACTAGAGATTGAGACCATAAACTCATGTTTACTGAGGGAAAGATTGAACATATTCACACCTCTTCTTAAAGATCAAGAGCTCGATTTGGAGGGACGAGATCTGTTAAAGTAAAAGCTTTAAATAAAGTGCGATTGCATAAGATTCTGTCTTGTTTTGTCTGTTGAGGCTCGTGTTCCTCTATTTTGCCAAATAGTTTCAAAGATCACATCTGAACCAACCAACAGAAGTTATGTAACATAATAAATGGAAACGAGCACTAAAACGTGGCGTGAAAATGTTAAAAGAGATCTTTAAAAAAGTTTATTCTATAAATCCTACATGGTGCCTCTTCTGTCCACACGGGGGGACAAACTTCTGAGTGAATACAAAGAAATGTGTACTTCTGTTAGTGTGTCTGTGTGCGTGGGAGTTATGGATTATGCTCACAAAGTCATGGAAACCATCGTGAGCATGCAGAACACGTCCGTGACCTTGGAAGTATTCTTCTCCTCCTGCAGCCACTTATATATTTATCTTTTCTTACCTCGTTCTCTCCCTCCATCCACCTTATTCCTCCCTGCAAAACTCTCACTTTTTTATTGATAATAATCATCCTACAGAAATAAACGTATGCATCGTTTTTTTGCCCTGTTTTCACCACCGGCTGCTTGTGGTGCTGTTTTATGGCAAAAGGAAATGAACATAGACACAGAATGTAATCATATATATATATATATATATATATATATATATATATATGAGAGAGACAAACCAAACCCGATGAAGTTGGGATTGTTAACGTTTAGCATGTTAAAAAGGACCATCGGCCTCAGCAGCTGGTGTTCTCACGTTAACTCAGACGGAAATCTAGATTAACGAATAACATCATCTAGCAAATGTTTCAATTAAATACGGAAAAAGAGAAATTATAACTATATCATGAATAAAGGAAACAGAAAGTATAAAATTCCAGACGGAACGAGTTGATCGAGTGCGTTTGAAGGTCTCACGTCGGTTCCTTTTTTTCACGTTTCAGACCGAGACGACTTGAAGGAGACTTCAAACGTTATGATTTATGTCCCGAACTTTAAAGGACGAATCGAAGAAGACTGGAAGGTGACGTGAACCAACGTGTCGTCTATTTCTTTCTCTGTATCTGACCTGCTTCCTTTGTAAAATCTTTCCTCAGGATTCTGGGGTCCTTGAAGTCCGTCCTTCTCTCGCCTACTCCCCCCCCCCCCATGAAGGACGGCCACTGAGAACTGAGAAGCTGGCTGCTGCCTGGCATTCGTTACCCTGCTAGTCGATTTGTCTGCCACTCCCCAACCCCCAACCCCCCCACTACGCACACCATTACCCATCATGCATCTGTCAGACACTGTCTGGGTGCTGCTGCAGAGTTGTGAGGTGAATACAAGAGAGGAAAATGGGTGCTTTTGTTCTGCCCTCTGGTTTTAAAAGGAGCTGGTTTTATTGCTACGTCTCTCCTGGAGCCCACAACGCTGCTCACGCACATCCAGATGACCCACAAAATAACCCCGATGATTGGCAGGGAGCTGTGTTGGAAGATGGCGACCCCCCCCGTTTCGTGTTTGTTGGGCACGCGACCCTGTTTCTGTTTCCGTGCCTCAGCACGGCGCTTTAGAACGAAGGAGACGCGTCGCTAAAAGATCATTCATCCAGCGAGCGATCACATTTACGACTCCGTCGAGACATTTTTAATTACCTTTTATTCATGTTCAATGCCAGCTTGATCTTGTTTAAACAATATCTGGCAAACGGCAACTACGCGTTGGCTTAACTTAAGGAAAGATGTGTCTACAGTAAATAGAGATATGGCCGATTAGCTTAAGAAAACACTGGAGTCAAGAACTGTAAATCAGATTGTACAGTTTCATTATCTCGTGAACTTCAATTGCAGGTTTTTGACTGTGGACGCACCAAAGACCCACAAGAACCAATACGAACACGGAGTATGTTATCTACACACTCACTTCCTCCACAACACACATTCAGCACCTCCGTCAATGGACAGCGACCAATAGCAAGCGACCGATAGCAAGCGACCGATAGCAAGCGACCGATAGCAAGCGACCCCAATAGCAAGCGACCAATAGCAAGCGACCAATAGCAAGCGACCAATAGCAAGCGACCCCAATAGCAAGCGACCCCAATAGCAAGCGACTAATAGCAAGCGACCAATAGCAAGCGACCGATAGCAAGCGACCCCAATAGCAAGCGACCGATAGCAAGCGACCCCAATAGCAAGCGACCCCAATAGCAAGCGACCAATAGCAAGTGATCAATAGCAAGTGACCAATAGCAAGCGACCAATAGCAAGCGACCAATAGCAAGCGACCAATAGCAAGTGACCAATAGCAAGCGACCGCAATAGCAAGCGACCGCAATAGCAAGTGATCAATAGCAAGTGATCAATAGCAAGCGACCGCAATAGCAAGTGATCAATAGCAAGTGATCAATAGCAAGCGACCGCAATAGCAAGCGACCGCAATAGCAAGCGACCGCAATAGCAAGCGACCGCAATAGCAAGCGACCAATAGCAAGCGACCCCAATAGCAAGCGACCGCAATAGCAAGCGACCAATAGCAAGCGACCCCAATAGCAAGCGACCCCAATAGCAAGCGACCCCAATAGCAAGCGACCGCAATAGCAAGCGACCAATAGCAAGCGACCAATAGCAAGCGACCCCAATAGCAAGCGACCCCAAAAGCAAGCGACCAATAGCAAGCGACCAATAGCAAGCGACCAATAGCAAGCGACCAATAGCAAGCGACCAATAGCAAGCAACCAATAGCAAGCGACCGCAATAGCAAGCGA
>NC_046978.1:19315538-19318038 GCF_009769545.1 Cyclopterus lumpus | reverse complement strand
GGTATAAATCTGGACCTTTTACACAGGTGTGTGATGACAATATGGCTCTTCCTCTTTTATATATTCCTTGACACAAACCAGGAAGTTGAACAATCTACTTATATAATATTATGCATTTAGTTTTCCTTCAGGTTGTGGAAACATGTTTGGACATTAAGGTAAATGGCAAAATGTTATTATATGTTGTACTGTTTTTGTTGTTGTTGTTTAAAAGCTGCGCTGCAGTGCATTATTGGAGTGCGTTGCAGCTTTGCAGCTTTGCAGCTTTGCAGCTTTGCAGCGCTGCACGCTGATGTCAAAGCGAGCCGACGGGCTGAAAGCGATTCAGTAAAACAATATGTGGAGTCTCTGCTCGTGAACTCCAATGCTTCACTGTGTTTGTCAGTGCAGCCTTTGTTTGGACAAGAGGAGGCGGGGCCTGCGAACAGCAGGCTGCCGAGGGCCCGCCGGAGAGCGTGATACCTTTGGCCACGGACAGCATATGGCACCGGCAACTAGATACAACACAAACAAGCACAGGACACAGGGATGGGCAGTCACAGATGATGGAATTACATCGGCTGTGTGTGTGTGTGTGTGTGTGTGTGTAGCCGGCAATGTGTAGCTTGCAGGTTCACGTACTAAAAGTACTTGAACATGGGCCTTCAAGGGAGAAATTCCATACCAGTGTCACTTCTTCAGAGCATATACATGTTCATAGGGAAAGGGGAAAGGTAAAATATGAATGAGAGGAATTGTTGTGAAGTGAAGTTTCCAGGCAAAAAACAACATATTGGACGAGGCCGAGGAGAAGACACGGCATGACGCTTCTCTGACAAGTTCAAGCCAAGTTTATTTATGGGGCATATTTCAGCACAAAGCAGGGCTGCAGTCAAGACCAAGATGAGGTCCAGTCCAGACCAAGTATAGACCAGGTTCAGGGTGAATGGACTTCTGTTCACGACTATAAACGAAGATATGAACAGAAAACAGAGAAAAGTGGATTTTCTGGCCTATAAATGCAACTTTTTTGCGTTACTACTCACTAACGTGCCATCAGCGAGATGTGAAAAATAAAAGTCAATGTTGGAACTGATTTGGAACTTTGAGGCAAAATCAAGCACCAGTAGTTGGGTTGAATATGTTCAACTTCAGAGTCTAACTAGGCCCAATAACAGGACACTTCAGAGTCTAACTAGGCCCAATAACAAGACACTTCAGAGTCTAACTAGGCCCAATAACAAGACACTTCAGAGTCTAACTAGGCCCAATAACAAGACACTTCAGAGTCTAACTAGGCCCAATAACAAGACACTTCAGAGTCTAACTAGGCCCAATAACAGGACACTTCAGAGTCTAACTAGGCCCAATAACAGGACACTTCAGAGTCTAACTAAGCCCAATAACAAGACACTTCAGAGTCTAACTAGGCCCAATAACAGGACACTTCAGAGTCTAACTAGGCCCAATAACAAGACACTTCAGAGTCTAACTAGGCCCAATAACAGGACACTTCAGAGTCTAACTAGGCCCAATAACAAGACACTTCAGAGTCTAACTAGGCCCAATAACAAGACACTTCAGAGTCTAACTAGGCCCAATAACAGGACACTTCAGAGTCTAACTAGGCCCAATAACAGGACACTTCAGAGTCTAACTAGGCCCAATAACAAGACACTTCAGAGTCTAACTAGGCCCAATAACAAGACACTTCAGAGTCTAACTAGGCCCAATAACAAGACACTTCAGAGTCTAACTAGGCCCAATAACAAGACCAACAAGGAAAGAGAACAAGACAAGTGCATTAAAGTGGTCTTGAGTCCGGACTCAAACCCTGCAGTCTTGCCTGGAAGGTAACTCAAACTTCTTCAAGACAAAGTAGCACAGTGTAAATTACAACATTTCACTAAATTAGAACCAGACAGGTATGCACGTTCTCCTACTGTCTGTCACCTCACGTCGTCTATGCAGAAATAAATTGGGACGTCTACGTCTGGAACAACCCCTCGAACCCTCCAGGCTGTGCACTGATTTAGTCCTGATCCACATTCATAATGGGCCCACTTTTAAACCTGTGCCCACAAACATCCAACGACACGGCTGCTGGAAGCAACCCACGTCCCCGATTGTGCCGACTCATTCCCGATGCTCATCTTCGCCGTTCGAGAGACGTTTGACGTCAGCTTACAAATGAGCGTGTACGTATCAATGCTTTGTCCGAGCGTCGCTTGGCTATCGCTGTCAAATGCAAGACCGCGTTGGCGAAGCCGAGTGAAGGAGAAGCATTCGCTGGAACAGAAGTCGGGTGGATCGCAGCCAGCGGAGAGAAAGGCGAGTGAGGTCTGACAGAAAGCAGGAGGCCTGGGGGGTGCTGGTCTCCACGGGGACACGAACACACTGAACTCAAGCTCAAGTCTCTCCTGACAAAAAACAAGCGAGTGAGACACTCACACGAGCTCACATGGAAGTACATGCAGCACACAGGGAGGAGACGTTAGGGCCTGTTGTACAAAAGGATCCT
>NC_046978.1:19203038-19298038 GCF_009769545.1 Cyclopterus lumpus | reverse complement strand
AACTAAGTTGTTTTGTTGCCTAAACGTAACTAAGTAGTTGTGTTGCCTAAATCTAACTAAGTTGTTTTGTTGCCTAAATTTAACTAAGTTGTTTTGTTGCCTAAATCTAACTAAGTTGTTGTGTTGCCTAAGTCTAACTAAGTAGTTGTGTTGCCTAAGTCTAACTAAGTAGTTGTGTTGCCTAAATCTAACTAAGTTGTTTTGTTGCCTAAATTTAACTAAGTTGTTGTGTTGCCTAAGTCTAACTAAGTAGTTGTGTTGCCTAAGTCTAACTAAGTAGTTGTGTTGCCTAAGTCTAACTAAGTAGTTGTGTTGCCTAAATCTAACTAAGTTGTTTTGTTGCCTAAATTTAACTAAGTTGTTGTGTTGCCTAAGTCTAACTAAGTAGTTGTGTTGCCTAAGTCTAACTAAGTAGTTGTGTTGCCTAAATCTAACTAAGTTGTTTTGTTGCCTAAATTTAACTAAGTTGTTTTGTTGCCTAAATCTAACTAAGTAGTTTTGTTGCCTAAACGTAACTAAGTAGTTTTGTTGCCTAAGTCTAACTAAGTAGTTGTGTTGCCTAAGTCTAACTAAGTAGTTGTGTTGCCTAAATTTAACTAAGTTGTTTTGTTGCCTAAATCTAACTAAGTAGTTTTGTTGCCTAAACGTAACTAAGTAGTTTTGTTGCCTAAACCTAACTAAGTAGTTTTGTTGCCTAAGTCTAACTAAGTTGTTTTGTTGCCTAAGTCTAACTAAGTTGTTTTGTTGCCTAAGTCTAACTAAGTAGTTTCCTGGCGAAGACGGACGCTAATTTTAAAAAGGCTTTTTTCCGAAGGATACATATGAACATTAGGATTACGTTGAAAAATGTAATTTTTGGTTATCAGACGTTTTAAAAACAATCAGACAAAAAACTATAGCTGTCAAATAAAGGAGTTGTTGTAAGAAGCACAATAGTAAATAAAATACTAAAGAAAAGTACCTCAATGTTGTACAATACCTGAGTTGATGTACTTTCACGCAGTTGCACATGGGCACATCAGTAGCTAAGACTTCAGCCTCCACATGACGCCAGACTTTATATTTTTATCTGCATCAGCAGACTGGAGGAAGACGACACTGGACTGGCCCCAAACTTTGCACCCGCACCTCCCCGGGTATCAACAACCAGCGCCATCGGGGGGCGGAGCCAACCGCTTCAAGCCGCCGCGCCGCTAAGCGGTCATGCGCCATCGTGCCAGACGTCTGTCGCATTTCACATGTTTCCCCTTTACGTTCCCATCCCTCGCTCTGGAAAACGACAAGAGGTCGGTCGGGGGCAGAGAAGGTGGACAGAGAGAGGAAAGAAGAGATGGACAACGGGTAGCCACAGCGTTGACACCCACGACCCCCCTAAGACCTTTGCTCTCTGTCCGTGACAGGCGGCGTTCTTTTGTCTGGGTCAAACCGAACGAAAGGCAAGAGGGAAAGACAGAAGGGGGGGGGGGGGGTAGATGAACAGAAAGGGGTAAGATCTTTCTGTGGGGGGGGGGTAGATGAACAGAAAGGGGTAAGATCTTTCTGTGGGGGGGGGGGGTGGATGAACAGAAAGGGGTAAGATCTTTCTGTGGGGGGGGGGGTAGATGAACAGAAAGGGGTAAGATCTTTCTGTGGGGGGGGGGTAGATGAACAGAAAGGGGTAAGATCTTTCTGTGGGGGGGGGGGGTGGATGAACAGAAAGGGGTAAGATCTTTCTGTGGGGGGGGGTAGATGAACAGAAAGGGGTAAGATCGGCTCACCTTTTGTCCGCCATGTGTTTCCCCGATTTTTGCCTACGGATAATCCAGGAGCGAAGTTTTTGCTTTTTAATTTCCCTTGAGCTCGATGATTATTTGTTTCTCGTATAGTCGACTTTTCCTCCTCCTCTTCCTCGCTGCTGTCTGGCTGCGTCCGGAGCGGTCCACTCCCGTCCGGGTTGCTAATGGCATTAAGAAGAGCAGGAGAGGAGTCAGGTGATGTTGTTAAGGTTGTTAGTTTCAGTACTGTCTGCTGCACCAACTCACGTCTTCCCGTGTTACCTACTTTTACTTAACGTGCGTTAACTGTGTGAAGAGTATGATCAGGGTATGAAAACAAAGTCCAGTTTGTACATAAATACAGAAGGTACAAAGTATGACAACTCAGGATACAAGCCGTTTACATATGTAGTCTATGTATGCACACAATTAACTCAAACTGCCAATAATCAATATTCTTTCCATTAACTATTAATTAAATGGCTCTTCTTTGTCGTGACAGGTTCCATGAGCCTCTAGCTCAGTGTTTTTGGTGTTTTAAATCACCGTTTGCGGCTTCAGTTGTCAAATTAAACCGCCACACGCAACCTGTTGCACCACGAAGTGGGTTAACTACATTAACGTTAGCTAAAGGAATGTAGCGGCTAAAAACCTGAATACTTCACACTAGCCGTTTAAATATATAGTCTATGTATGCACACAATTAACTCAATTTGCCAATAATCAATATTCTTTGCATTAACTATTAATTAAATGGCTCTTATTAATGCAGTGGGTTAGCTAAAGGAAAAAAACAAAACATGTAGCGGCTAAAAACCTGAATACTAGTTGGTGGAGACCAAAACAGGTTTATTTTGGTCAGATGTTGTTCAACAATTCTGGGATAAAGTAAAATACTAACGTTATAAGGAATAAGTGATGGATACAAACACGGCAATACATGTCCGTATTTCTCGTATGCGTCTTTTCAAACCGGCGTCCGATGAATAATAATAATAAATATTCTACTTGTTGCGAAAACACACATTGTTTAAATTTTTCTGCAATCAATTTGTTTGTGGTAAAATGCATTGTGTAGTGAGCCGAAGTGAGTCGGCAGATCAGATGGCGTTTGCCTGTACGGTGGCTCTGAGTGGTCAAACAACTCTCGAAAAGCAGAAGTAAAGGCAAAAAATACGGACTCGGTGTGCAGCGGTCTTTCTGCCTGGCTAGAAAAGAAAATGCTCGCTCTTTGACAAATAAACTGTTTGTAAGAAGTGGACGTCACCCCAATCATTGGTTTGTGGACTGATCTCATGAAGCTTCGAGTCATTTTATATAGACTTCTATACAATCAGAGGAGTCGCCCCCTGGTGGTCAGGAGAGAGAATGCAGCTTTAACACATGAAGCATAGACTTCTATACAACCAGAGGAGTCGCCCCCTGGTGGTCAGGAGAGAGAATGCAGCTTTAACACTTGAAGCATAGACTTCTATACAACCAGAGGAGTCGCCCCCTGGTGGTCAGTAGAGAGAATGCAGCTTTAACACATGAAGCATAGACTTCTATACAACCAGAGGAGTCACCCCCTGGTGGTCAGTAGAGAGAATGCAGCTTTAACACATGAAGCATAGACTTCTATACAATCAGAGGAGTCGCCCCCTGGTGGTCAGGAGAGAGAATACAGCTTTAACACATGAAGCATAGACTTCTATACAACCAGAGGAGTCGCCCCCTGGTGGTCAGGAGAGAGAATGCAGCTTCAACAAATGAAGCATAGACTTCTATACAACCAGAGGAGTCGCCCCCTGGTGGTCAGTAGAGAGAATGCAGCTTTAACACATGAAGCATAGACTTCTATACAACCAGAGGAGTCACCCCCTGGTGGTCAGGAGAGAGAATGCAGCTTCAACAAATGAAGCATAGACTTCTATACAACCAGAGGAGTCACCCCTTGGTGGTCAGGAGAGAGAATGCAGCTTCAACACATGAAGCATAGACTTCTATACAACCAGAGGAGTCGCCCCCTGGTGGTCAGGAGAGAGAATGCAGCTTTAACACATGAAGCATAGACTTCTATACAACCAGAGGAGTCTCCCCCTGGTGGTCAGGAGAGAGAATGCAGCTTTAACACATGAAGCGTAGACTTCTATACAACCAGAGGAGTCACCCCCTGGTGGTCAGGAGAGAGAATGCAGCTTTAACACATGAAGCATAGACTTCTATACAACCAGAGGAGTCGCCCCCTGGTGGTGAGGAGGCTTAAGACTCTTCCAACACCGACTTCACTCGGCAGAACCGGAGGTTTCTGCCTGCTTGCCAATCCCAACTTTAAAAACTTGGGACTAGCCGTCTGAAGACATGAAACTGCCTCACTTTGCCCTGTGAGTGAAAATAAAACCTGGGTTCCTGCGACATGTTTTCACCTGTTCATTAACTTTCTCAAATCAATCAGCACGGTCTTCCAGCACAGGGGAAACTGGAGGCCAGACGCATGGGGTCCACAGGGTAACATTAAACACACACACACACACACACACACACACACACACACACACACACTATGTCACCTCCTCTAGTCCACCACCACACCACCAACGGAAGACCTCCCCCCCGCCCCCTCTTTCCTTTGAGTGGGTTCCAGCTCCAGGCTCTGTTGCAGGGCCATAACTCATACGTTTCTATACTGCACCTTCAGCTGGGGGCGTATGGAGGCGCACACTTCGGGTCCTTTAACGGCTCAGCAGAGAGGGAGGAAGCCAGGAGGAAGTGTGTGTGAAAACAGGCACCCGGACGACAGAGGGGGGGGACGTTTTCCACCGAGGAGGTAAGATAAATAGAGCCGGGCAGAGAACATGACACGATGAACCCGATGAACTCCTGGTTGGAAAATGACTGGGTTTGTTTGGGTTTTTTGCGCGCAATCTGGAAATGTATTCAGATGTATGACGAGACCGACGCCGATGTCAAAAGTTGCATTTGTGGAGGAATGTAACGGTCTGGATTTCAAACCTGCAGAATAAAGACAAAGGTGAGGGCAGCAGAGAGAAAGGTGTCTGAAAAAGAACTTGGAGGCCGTGTGCAGCCCAGAGAAGAGCTTCTCCTTGTACGGGATGTTTTATTCATGCTCTCTGCAGGCTGCAGGCTGAGCTACAGCCTGAACAGGTGAAACGCCGACTGACTGATGTGTGACGCATGAAAGCAGGCGGTTGTCAGAACACCTGCGTGCCTCACACTGGCAGGGAGGAGAAGAAGAAAAGGTGTGTGTTTGCTTCTGAGGCTGTCTGTCAATCACAGCGACACTGGAAGCTAACAAACACCTTCTTTCTTCATCCAGTTCTTTGTGGGTCTTGAACAACAGCTTGTTTTTCTCTCCTGCAGCAGAGAATATTTCAGGAGGCTTTTTTGGGGGGTTTTGTTTATCATATAAGAGGATTTATGGGTTAGAATAGTCTTTAGTTCATTTTTTAATGACGTAAATAACGTTTTTTTTAACTCGCACAAAAAATAAAGTCATGCCATGCAAGATAAGATATTGACCCCTTTTTTTCTGTCAGTCGGGATGACATTGTCTTAAAATAACAGGTTGACAGTCCCGCGTCTCTAAACAAGACCAATCCACTCGACTCTTCACTAAAAGGTTGCTGAAGCTGTGACTCACAGGTAAACCAATGGGTGCTGACGAGCTGGAGGTGACCCGGGTTCTTAAAGTGGCGGAACACGTCACGCGGGGGACGACCTCGGCGTGGACGGCGTCCACCACGCACACGTCCACTTTATTAAGAGTCAACAAAACCCTCGTCCAGCTCAATTATCCCCTAAAATAAACAGCCGATGAAATCATCTTTGAGAGCGTCTCGAGTCACGACGGAGACGAATGGGAGCAGCCGGTGCCAGCGGTGCATGCTGGGAACGCCACTGATCTTCTTTTCTTTCTTCCTTTTGACGAGAAGTCTATATTAAAAGAATTAATCCAGTCACAGCTATATGACAATAATTAGCAGCGTCACCGTGCATTGAAGGAACATGCACAGCACAGATTGTTGAAACTGGAGCTGTAATATTTTGGTTTTTGAACTTCTATGACTTCAATTCCTTCATTTGGTTCTCTTCTGCTTTGAGTGGACCTCCATCGGGCCGCCTGACGTATACTCTCTTAATTTAAACTTCATCAGTGTCACGTTTAAAATGCACGAACACACATTCTGTTCTTGGTTGACGTTGATCGACATTAAAAGCCGTAAACTATAAACTATAAACCTTTAATGTCGAGAGGCAGGTGGGTTCATTTTATTGTCCCTGTGGGGAGATCTGATCACAAAAACAACACGTAACCATCTTAAAAACACACATTTTCCATCGGCAGATTGATGCATGAGAGCTGGTGTTTTTATTGCACGTTGCTCTGAGTTCAGCAGCTCGGTGGAGGCTGGAGCAGAGATTGTTTTTTTGTTGTTGCATTTTTTGGCTCACGGACGCTCGATATCCAGAGAGGATGTCGGGAGTCTGCAGTGATTTTTCTTGTTGCTTGTTTCGTGGCCGGCTGCTCGACAACTCTCTGTATGCGCCACATGAAGCATAGACTTCTATACAACCAGAGGAGTCGCCCCCTGGTGGTCAGGAGAGAGAATGCAGCTTTAACACATGAAGCATAGACTTCTATACAACCAGAGGAGTCGCCCCCTGGTGGTCAGGAGAGAGAATGTAGCTTTAACACATGAAGCATAGACTTCTATACAACCAGAGGAGTCGCCCCCTGGTGGTCAGGAGAGAGAATGCAGCTTTAACACATGAAGCATAGACTTCTATACAACCAGAGGAGTCGCCCCCTGGTGGTCAGGAGAGAGAATGCAGCTTTAACACATGAAGCATAGACTTCTATACAACCAGAGGAGTCGCCCCCTGGTGGTCAGGAGAGAGAATGTAGCTTTAACACATGAAGCATAGACTTCTATACAACCAGAGGAGTCGCCCCCTGGTGGTCAGGAGAGAGAATGCAGCTTTAACACATGAAGCATAGACTTCTATACAACCAGAGGAGTCGCCCCCTGGTGGTCAGGAGAGAGAATGCAGCTTTAACACATGAAGCATAGACTTCTATACAACCAGAGGAGTCGCCCCCTGGTGGTCAGGAGAGAGAATGTAGCTTTAACACATGAAGCATAGACTTCTATACAACCAGAGGAGTCGCCCCCTGGTGGTCAGGAGAGAGAATGCAGCTTTAACACATGAAGCATTGACTTCTATACAACCAGAGGAGTCGCCCCCTGGTGGTCAGGAGAGAGAATGCAGCTTTAACACATGAAGCATAGACTTCTATACAACCAGAGGAGTCGCCCCCTGGTGGTCAGAATGCAGCTTTAACACATGAAGCATAGACTTCTATACAACCAGAGGAGTCGCCCCCTGGTGGTCAGAATGCAGCTTTAACACATGAAGACTTCACTCTTCAGAACCAGAGGTCTCTGTGATCAGCGCTTTAGGAACTAAAGCCTCGGCTGCAGTCTGTTCACAGCTTATCGATGTGTGTTTTCCAGCAAAGAAGGTTGTCTCAGTGGACACCTACGTATCTGTACAAGGATATAGACGAATGCCTCTCATATACAGTACGAGTGTCAACTCTGTCTCACTATCTTCCACAGGATTTGTTTCCAGTTTGATTCACACACATTCCTTCATTCATTCTTATTGATTTGAGCATGAAGCTCTTGTTCATCAAAACCAGGAGCCCTGTTGTCTTGTAGCAAGGTGACGCTGCAATGATGAGCACGAGAAACCACTGAGGTGGCCGTTGGAGTGCTGATTCCATTCAAAGACGACCTGCTTCTGTGGCCGGCAATCAATACGGTGAGATAGAACCACACACGGGCTGCAGGTGCTGAAGTCCCAGTCGGACATTTACAAACTGGAAACTGGATAAATGGATAAATGGAGGTTTAAGCTTCGCTTTCCATTGAATTCCTGCACAGAGGTTCGGTCTTATGTGATAGTAATAAAATACGTATGTAAAGCAGGAAGTTATGCGTCTTAATTAAAGACGTTTTAATGCAGTGTTCGTGGCCATATTAATATGCTGTAATTCGTAGAGATCCCACAAAATCAATTTGTATATCTTGAAACAGGAAGTAGTTTTAAACCAAACCACACCTGCATCCAACCTCCCCAAACACACTTCCTCCTCAATGCTGTCCTTGTGGACGAAGTCCAGGTTCCGGACCCACTTCCGAGGGCTGCAGGTGGATCAAATAATGACCTGTCACGCAGAGCGATGGTTTGTGGGGGGAAGCAGTCCTTTTGACACCTTGAAAGAGGAGGAGTCTTGGTGATAGTCTCCTCCTCCTTCTCCTTATTCCCCTCGTTGCACTTCCTCTCGCTGTGCTGCTTTCTCACATTTTCTCCACAATTAATTACCAGCTGTCAACGAAACACTCCGGCAGCGAACGGCAGGAAGTACGACGAACAGGAAGCGGAACCAGAACGCGGCCCGATAACGACCACCAGCATCCTCCTAACTAACCTCACACATCTGGGGATATCGTTTCATATAATGTTGGTGTTCCAATGACAATTTCGAATGTTTCTTCTTGTAAATGTGTTCAGGGCTTGACTGGCATCATGCATGATTATCTTTGGAAAGATTGGTTTAGTTAAAGCAACAGTCTCTAGTATAATTTTATTGGAATATTTTTAACGACAAGTAAGAGTGGGTGAAAGCGACGTTTTTAAAATCATTGTCAAGGCCTTCTGATCATCCTGGAAAGAAGATTGAAGTCGATCGGATAATTTTTGTGGAAGATAACGTTAAATGTATAACGGCGAAAATTGCCAAAAATGAGTGAAAAACAAGCAACTTCGGCAAATTATTGTAGCGCCCCCTAGTGTTCAAATCGCATAAGATTTCTTTTGCAAGTTAAGGCATGCCATGTGCACTTAGGAAAAATGTGTCAAAGTGATTAGTCCCAATAGTGTTGACGCTATGAGCATTGAAAAACAAGACACGCCCCTAAGATGTTCATTGGGCCACAGATCTTTACCACAATGAGATATAAAAAAACGGTTCACATATTCTACGTCATCTGGCTTCAATGATTTGATTGATATCAGGTTTTGTTGATTTGGACCAAGCATGTAGTTAAGAAAGTCAATTATGAGTTTTTCACAAAATTCAAAATGGCGGAAAATCTAAGTAGGCGGACCTTAGGAGTCTGAGAGGCTTTTTTGTAGAGCAGGTGGATATGGACATGTGTGAAAAATTTCAAGTCAATCGGACATTCTGGGTGAGGGGCGTCGCCGATCAAAATCTTAGGGGGCGCTAGAGAGCAACTATGAATTGCAAAAATGTGACTCCTTGATCAGATGGCTATTTTCACCAAGCCTGACAAGCGTGCCAAATTTGAGCGGTTTTCGTCGCTCGCAAATAACCCAAAATGCGCCCAATGTTCACGCTAACAAACTCAATAGGGTCCTCTCGGACTGACTTCGTCAGCGGCTCGGACCCTAATGAGTATCAGTAAAAATATTCCAGTTTCTGGGGTGCAGTTCGGGGGAGCCAAGCTAAAGGATAACATTCTTGGATTTTCCTTTTTTTGGTTTTCAAACGAATTAAAGATAAGAGATAACTGGCACACAGTATGAGCTTTAATAGTCTGCAGTCCCCAACTCTAAATGATCAAACTGCAAAATCCTACAATTCCAACAATCAAGATGAATGTGTAATCCATACAAATGTTCTAGGACAAAATGTCCCAAAAGAGTAACTGTCAGCCTGAAGTCCTGCTGATGACGGACTGGAGGGGTCTGGGGGGTTGAACCAGTGGCCGAGGAGAAAGAACATTCATTCCACCTCTCACACGCCTCCTGACAAAATAAACACTATCTGTGGTCCTTGGACCCGAGCCAGCATTCAAGGAGCAACCGGGGTTGAGAAAAGCTTTTTTTAATTCAATCGGTCTCCATCAGCCCTTCGTGGCACATCTATCAGTCAACTTTTACTAAACGTCCTCCGAGGCTCAGTCCCCTCCAATCGCCATCTTGGATTATAGCCCTTGCAATGTTGTTATTTTTGTTGCCTTATGGTCTGTTTGACTCTTTATGACCATAATTTACTAAATTAACATCACGCTGTATTTCAAGAAGACTTGAAACTAGAGATTGAGACCAAAAACTAATGTTTACAATGTTTACTGAGGGAATACATCAAGAGAAGTAGAGTCATTTATATATACTTCTATACAACCAGAGGAGTCGCCCCCTGGTGGTCAGGAGAGAGAATGCAGCTTTAACACATGAAGCATAGACTTCTATACAACCAGAGGAGTCGCCCCCTGGTGGTCAGGAGAGAGAATGCAGCTTTAACACATGAAGCATAGACTTCTATACAACCAGAGGAGTCGCCCCCTGGTGGTCAGGAGAGAGAATGCAGCTTTAACACTTGAAGCATAGACTTCTATACAACCAGAGGAGTCGCCCCCTGGTGGTCAGGAGAGAGAATGCAGCTTTAACACATGAAGCATAGACTTCTATACAACCAGAGGAGTCCCCCCCTGGTGGTCAGGAGAGAGAATGCAGCTTTAACACATGAAGCATAGACTTCTATACAACCAGAGGAGTCGCCCCCTGGTGGTCAGGAGAGAGAATGCAGCTTTAACACATGAAGCATAGACTTCTATACAACCGGAGGAGTCGCCCCCTGGTGGTCAGGGGAGAGAATGCAGCTTTAACACATGAAGCATAGACTTCGATACAACCAGAGGAGTCGCCCCCTGGTGGTCAGGGGAGAGAATGCAGCTTTAACACATGAAGCATAGACTTCGATACAACCAGAGGAGTCGCCCCCTGGTGGTCAGGAGAGAGAACCAAATAGTTGAATAATACACGTTTGAACACATAATCAGGATGCTGTATTTCTTTCCCATCAACCTATCAGTATAGAATATTCGACACATGCATAACCAGGGTAGTGGTTCGGACCTCTGCGGTACCAAGGGCATCTCTCTTGGGCCTCCCTCGCCTGCACAGCTCTCCACCCACACCAGTTGTGGGGATTCAGGGTAGTTTAATCATATTTAACAATGCTTCTGGTTTACGTTTTACTCTTCTGCCCAGAGGAGTCAAATGTGACCGCCCGGTAATTGCTTCCATACTCCCCCTCACACCATGCAGCTGTAAATATGTTGGCATGGCAGGTTGCTCGGGCTACTCCTATAGAAAAACACAGAGGCTCTTACTGTAAACTTGTTTGAACCCAATGCACCCAACCCACACACACACACACACACACACACACACACACCTAATATACAAAGTGTGTAAGGAATGCTTTGAGAGGCTTGATTGATTCTACCCAGACTATTTCCCTTTACTAGGAAATAAACAAATATGATTGAATTATGATGCGAGGCGCCTATGAATTGTGTGTCTTCTGTCTTTTCATTTTTTCTCTCTAGAGGTGCGTTGCTCTCTCCGAGGCCCTCAACAACATTAGTTTGGCTGGAAATAGACCGTCTCGTATTTCCCCGAATTACCGCCGTGGGTGGACGTTGAAAGCCGTTTGAAAAACAGCACCTCTCATTTCGTTCTTTCCTGAAACCGGACACCCTGAAAACAACAACGTGGCACGGTGAAGTCGAGGAACTGCTCATGAAAACGTCAGTCGGGGGCTTGAAAGTCGCGAAGCAGTCGTGACATTTCGTTATCATTGGACCTTCGATTTCCTGTGCAGACGCATTTACATTTCCAATTAAAACCTCGCTTTCCTTTACCGCTCCACGGCGGAAACATAAAGTGTTTTATTGAGCCAAATGTTTGTGTTTCAAATGTCTTTTATAAATGTCACAAATCCGGCTGTGAGGAGGCCCTGAGGACATCAATATACTGTATGTGTGTGTTTGAGGGAGAGTAAACGCTCTCCTCAAGGTTAACTCACAGAATGGAGTCTATTCATGATGCTTCACAGCCACCTTAACAAGGTCGTTCCCAAAATGACCTTTGAGTTATCTACCGCGCAACCTTCAGCATCTGATTACTTCTGCATGATTACTTGGCTCGAGAATTCACGTGGAATTTGTCCCACAAAACTGTATTGTAGGCAGTCCAAAGGCACGCCGGTGGAAATACAGTTAAGTTATTCACGACAATATCACCAGTCGTCATTTTGTTATATTTAAAACTTGCTTGTTTTGTTAATTAAATATATTTTTGCACATGCAAACCCACCGAGGTAAACTACAAATCTTGTTATTTTAGCTTTATTAATGGCAGTGTTGGTCAGTCAGTCCTTACGCTATTTATTTATTATCACAATAATTTGTACAAATATTCACGTTTCCCAGATGTTGAATCGTAATTACTTTGGTGATCAACGTTCTTTTCCTCTAGAACCCGGATAACAAATCACCAGACCAAAGTATGTTCTCAAAATATAACACTTAAGTTTGTGTTAAGTTTCTTTAAATGTCTGTCAGTTACTTTCCCCAAATAATTATCAATTACTTTCCCAAATATGTGTGTTACTTTTCCGAATAAAATATCAGCTACTCTTCCAAATAAATACATTACTCTTCCAAATATCTATCAATTGCTGTACTAAATATTTATAAATTTAATTATAATTATAAACCAGCTCTGTATACAAACAGTTCACTCTAAAGACACAAATAATATGATATTTCTCCCAATAGAGCTCCCTAAATGCAGCACACACTACCTTCGAGTACAAGCTAGAGATGCATAGTTCCCCTCAGCCCTTCCCAGTTGACCAAGCCAACCACCCCGCCCCAACACAGGGGCTTTGGCCTGCACCCAGCACGGTCCGGTCCGGTCTGGCACAGTCCGGCCCAAGGCCAGACTCACTGGGGAATTTCATCTCAATTCAATTTCCCCTCTGGCCTCCGTCGCGGCAGCTTGAGCCGAGGCTACACAAAAGGCCAAGTTTCACATTGAACGTGAGAACCCCCTCATCTCCTGACCCCTATTATCATATGAATGGACCAGAAAATGGAACTGGGAGCGACACGGAGTTCAGGCAAAATGGCTCAATTTTCTTTTCTTTTTAGAGCACTTGGTTTTACTTTTCCTGCTCACTGAGGGAGCGTAGAGACAGACATCAGCCGAAGACGAGACTATAGCCGTACAACGCGTTCAAAGCTTTGAAACCAAACCTGGGATCTCAGGCTCACTTTCCCGTAAGCTTAGCAGTCTAAGCAACCTTGGCCAAAAGCTTATAAAACATGAACAGTTCTAGACCTCCTCAAACGGAAACTATCGGAACACCTTCAGTCTCAATCCAAGAATCAGCCCCGTTGCGTCTGGTCAGATGGCCTCCGACATATTTCTCTTTCTTTCAGGATTTGTCACTTCTCTTAGAGCATTCCCTAGATTACACTTCTCTCTTCAACCATCAAGAGCTCTTGCTGGCATTGCATGTAAATAAGGTGGGTAAATGAACAACCTATTGCACGCAATAGAGAGGTGAAGTCCCGCCCCTTTACGATTGATCACCATGGGACCTTATTTTGAAAAAGAAACATGTACGATAGTCGAAAGACAAATAATATTTGCTAAAACTAGCTAACGTAAGATGTATTAGATCACATTACAATGTTACAGACATTAACGTGTCTTAAGTATAACAGTAAAAGAGAACGTTGACCAATCTTCTGCTCGCTCAACTTATTGGAGCCCGTAGGGAAAAGAGGCGGGACTTAGGAAGGGTCAATTACACAAGGTGTGATTTTTTTTTTTTACCAGGTGAAGTGTGTGTATTATTAATACATTGGTTTGATAAAAGGACTAAAATAGGTAAATCTCATCTCTAATATTTAACACAGGGTTTGAAACGACCGTCACACATTTCATACAAGACAAGAGCACAAGGCTGAATACTTGTAAAGTTTTAGCTGTTTTTTTAACCCTGAAAACATGTTTTTTTCAATCAGCTTCTATTTGGAGCAATAGAACATTCATGAAGAAAATATTTTATAATCTAGATTCAAGACCTGCTCACCCAGACGTGGTTTATTCCACAATCATGACAGGCTCGCTGTGCATTAATCCCTTTACGTAAGTCATATTATTTATATATTATCTGATGTGATAGAGAAATACTGTGCCCTCTCAGAGCATAACATATTAACATTATAAAGCCATTTGAAAATGATTCTGCTGTAATATTTGTAATGTATGTATTTTTTGTTTTCTCACAGAATGGTCAAATAAAAGATTGTGAATATTAGTGAAAATATCAATAACAACAGTTTTAGATAAGTAGTAGAGAAGAACTATGATTTGAACAGTTTCAAGAGGTTTGACCAAGACACATCTCTAAAGGGCAATGCTCATGTTATTATTTTGAATTTAAAGTATAGAAAAATGTCATTTTGGTGCAGATATTAAGTCACTTTAAATGTGACCATGCCAGAAAAATAATCTAATCAAACTAATAACAGTTATGACAAGTACATAATATTTCCTGATGAGTTACTGCAGTGATTTGCAGTAAAACATTCAAAATAAATGTCTTTTAGATAATTACACTTCAACTCACAACTCCACAGAAGTTTTATAGATTTCATAAAAGTCCTTCATATTTCTTGCTTTTTAAAGAAGTGCATATAATTGAAATGAATGCATCATTTCATAGTAAGAAGGAAGTATACATTGACACTTTTAAGGCATTCTTGAAATTTTGCATAATTCAGAGAAGGTCACGACCCGTTTCAGAGCAGCAGGTGTTTTAGTTTAACCAGTGACCGTGTTAACTGGTGACCTTCAGTGGGCGGAGTGGATAATAAACAGATGAGTGTAATTTAAAATGATGAAAAGGCTTTTTTTACGAGCCGGCAACCGTAAATGCGTTCTGTTGCGATTCACCAGTCGATGGTCACTGGTTGGACCGAAACATTGACGCGTTCGTGAGCACGGTTGAACGTGACTTTCACTCTTTGGTTTTCGCCACCAAATACATCTGGAAAGTCCATTTGTTTCGGATATATTCTCCATCTTTGGTGGTTAATGTCCTCTCATAGCTTCACAAGCCGTTGCATCATTTTTTACGAACTACAATTCGGTCTGCAAAAGGGAAGAAAAGTGCATTTAGTAGACGAAATGAGAGCGAAGTTTGTCTCGTCAAAGCAACTTATGCTCACGCAACGTTCGGATGATAACTTACGAACGGTTACTTCTCTTTTTATTGTGCGTTTTCCTCCGAAAGTCCGACAACTTTTTTTGAAAATAAACTTTCGTCTTCACAGGAAACTAGTTTGTTAAGAGTTTAGACAACAAAACAACTTATTTAGGAATTTATTTAGGAAAAGATTGCAAAAATAAATAGTTAAGTTTAGGAGAAGATCGTAAAAAAATAATTAGTTAAGTTTAGGAGAAGATCGTAAAAAAATAATTAGTTAAGTTTAGGAGAAGATCGTAAAAAAATAATTAGTTAAGTTTAGGAGAAGATCGTAAAAAAATAATTAGTTAAGTTTAGGAGAAGATCGTAAAAAAAATTATTTGTTAAGTTTAGGAGATCGTAAAAAAAATAATTAGTTAAGTTTAGGAGAAGATTGTAAAAAAATAAATAGTTAAGTTTAGGAGAAGATCGTAAAAAAATAAATAGTTAAGTTTAGGAGAAGATCGTAACAAAATAAATAGTTAAGTTTAGGAAAAGATCGTAAAAGAAATAATTAGTTAAGTTTAGGAGAAGATCGTAAAAAAAATAATTAGTTAAATTTCGTAGAAGATCGTAAAAAAATAAATAGTTAAGTTTAGGAGAAGATCGTAAAAAAATAATTAGTTAAGTTTAGGAGAAGATCGTAAAAAAATAATTAGTTAAGTTTAGGAGAAGATCGTAAAAAAATAATTAGTTAAGTTTAGGAGAAGATCGTAAAAAAATAATTAGTTAAGTTTAGGAGAAGATCGTAAAAAAATAAATAGTTAAGTTTAGGAGAAGATCGTAAAAAAATAATTAGTTAAGTTTAGGAGAAGATCGTAAAAAAATAATTAGTTAAGTTTAGGAAAAGGTCGTAAAAAAATAATTAGTTAAGTTTAGGAAAAGGTCGTAAAAAAATAATTAGTTAAGTTTAGGAGAAGATCGTAAAAAAATAAATAGTTAAGTTTAGGAGAAGATCGTAAAAAAATAATTAGTTAAGTTTAGGAGAAGATCGTAAAAAAATAATTAGTTAAGTTTAGGAGAAGATCGTAAAAAAATAATTAGTTAAGTTTAGGAAAAGGTCGTAAAATTACGTAGTTAAGTTTAGGCAACACAAATACTTAGTGAGGTTTAGGAAAAGATCGTAAAAATAATTTGATAAGTTCAGGCAACACACATACTTAGTTAGATTTAGGAAAAGATCGTGGTTTGAGTTAAAATAACCACTGAAGTGACGTTAAGTTACGTGACTACAAACTTCAACATTGACTTCTCGTTTCACGCGGGGAGCGACTACGTTGCCTTAGCTGGAGACAATATATACGATGCATTGATATTTATATATATTTATATATAGACGTGATTATGTTTATATCAAAACTTGCCGTTACTATTTTTGCACGAGGCAGAAGTCATCCATTCAGCGAGTGATCAGAGCATCCCTCTCCTCTTCCTCCTCTTCCTCCTCCTCCTGCATCAGAGCCGGTGGTCATTATTGCCCTCCAGTCTGCTTTTATCAACTCTATAAATCTCTGCTGCCTTAGACGACAAGACCTGCGTGGTGGGGGGGTGGAGCGAGGTGGACGGAGATGAGGACTCACAAAGAGGGCAGGTCCACCACACACACACACACACACACACACACACACACACACACATTAAAGGTGATGTTCTGCTCAGAGGCTGCAGTGTGGAGACGAGTCACGGCGGCGAGTTTGAGAGTAATCGTCTGTCAAATGAAGCTTTCAGCTCTTAAAGGAACTCGCCCCACGTTTCCATGCGGCCGTCGGCTTCTTTGGGGGTCTTTTGTCTCCCGAGTCCACGTTTCCTCGTGCGGAGGCTCGACCACATCTTTACAAAGGATGCTCTGCATTTTTTAAGATGTTTTCCCTAAAAAAAAATAGTCCTGCAACACGTGACAAAATAAACAAATATTTATTTGGGTTGAAGAAATTATGAAATACTAGATATGTTTAATAAAGATGATGAAATACTTCGTTAAGTTTAATAAAGATGATGAAACACTTTGTTAAGTTTAATAAAGATGAAATACTTAGTTAAGTTTAATAAAGATGATGAAATACTTCGTTAAGTTTAATAAAGATTAAATACTTAGTTAGGTTAAATAAAGATGATGAAATACTTAGTTAAGTTTAATAAAGATGAAATACTTAGTTAGGTTTAATAAAGATTAAATACTTAGTTAGGTTCAATAGAGATTATAAAATACTTAGTTAGGTTTAATAAAGATGAAATACTTAGTTAGGTTTAATAAAGATTAAATACTTAGTTAGGTTCAATAGAGATTATAAAATACTTAGTTAGGTTTAATAAAGATGAAATACTTAGTTAAGTTTAATAAAGATGAAATACTTAGTTAGGTTTAATAAAGATTAAATACTTAGTTAGTTTCAATACAGATTATAAAATACTTAGTTGGGTTTAATAAAGATGATGAAATACTTAGTTAAGTTTAATAAAGATGAAATACTTAGTTAGGTTCAATACAGATTATAAAATACTTAGTTAGGTTTAACTACATGTTTTTTTCTTTCATAGATTTTAAACGTTCTGTACATTTGCACATAGAAACTTTCATTTAAAAATCTAATTTAGAAAAAAAAAATTCGGAACTTTGTTTGGTTTGATAAAAAATGTTTTTTTTTACTGCAAACAAACTGTTGTCCAAAAAAAAAAACTCCATCCACGTCACCTACAAGTAAAAAAAAAAAAAAAAACTCTTTAGGGATGAACTGAAGCCGTCCTCATAAACCACCAACATGCCTCTTTTTTTTTTTTTCTAGGAACTTTGCTTCCACAGCAGCTGCCTGGTACAACTGCTCAGGGGGGAAAGTAACAAACAGCTCCCAGAGAGACAGACCAGCGCTGACCTCAGTCACTGTGTGTGTGTGTGTGTGTGTGTGTGTGTGTGTGTGTGTGTGTGTGTGTCAGCTGAACTCTGCGCTCTGAGAGTCCTCTCTGATGTCAGGCAGCAGAACTCTACGTAGGTGCTGACGCCGGTGCAGCCGGTAAACTAACCTCTCTCTCTCTCTCTCTCTCTCTCTCTCTCTCTCTCTCTCTCTCTCTCTCTCTCTCTCTCTCTCTCTCTCTCTCTCTCTCTCTCGGCTGATACGTAGTACGGACATCGACACCCCCGTCAACCGGCGTCGGCTCCCTCGCCGTCTCCGAACCCGCCCACGCCCCGGTTTACGTAAAGGGAGATAATCCTGGTGGTTAAATAAATGATGCGCTGCATCTGGAGGCGCGTTAGCTACAGGGGGGGGGGGGTCCCATCGGTGCGTTACTGTTCCGCATGGTCGCCACATGCAGGTTCCTACCTCCAGAAAAACGAGGCGGAGAGTCTCTGAGACGCAGAGGAAGGTTTTGAAGACACTCTGAACGACCTCGTTCCGCTCCAGACTCCTCCGGCTCTTTCTCAGATATCTCAATCACCTTAAAAAGAAAGAAGCTCCTTTCACACGAGCGCTCGCTGTGCGCCGACAGAAACAAAAAGGCAGCCTCTCCATCATCCGGGTGCGACCCGTAAGCTTCCCTTTATCTTCACTCCCTCATTAAACTCTGAATAACTCAGCCGGAGGAATAAAAAAAAAAAGACCCTGGAGGTTTAGCCATTTTTGAATGTGTGCCATGTCGAACGGGGCGCGTCCAGAGATCACCGAGACAACGGCGGAGGGGAAGAAAGGCCTCTCGACGGAGGCCCGACTGTAGGATAATGTACCGTGGATGTGGTGTCTCTGTGGGGGGGGGTCGTGACGATGACCCATCACGACCTCGGAGGACAAGGAGCTCTGAAAGGGAAGAATTGTGGCACCAGACTTTTGATATCTCAATTTTTCATTTTTTATTTTTTTTAAAGCTGCAACCCGGTGGCCCTGAACGCAGCTCCATTATTTCAATAAACCAGCGAATCCTGTTGAAAGGGGGACGGGGGACGGGGGGGACGCCCGGAGAAAAAGAAAAATGGCTTTGACATTCAGGCTGAGGGAGGTAACAAGTTCACGGCCTTTTCAGAAAACATGGCCGCCCGCTGTGTGATGGATCGCGGGGCGCCTCAGACTCATGGGAACCCAGACTCCCGGGAAGAAAGGGAGTCGCCCTGACGGCTAAATAAAGAACGCCTGGCCGACACGAGCGGCTTCAGCAGACTGAAGTCACTACGAGGCTCAGGAGGACTAACTGAGACCTGAACGATGCCTCAGACCGGGGGTCCAAACCCAGACAAAGACAATACAAACATTTCCCATAATGCAAAGTGAACAGAATATTTCTGTTGGTTCATTTTAGGTCCAAACGTTTGACTTTGGAAAGTGCAGAGCAACAAAAAGACATCGTGCAAACTGCTTTTTACAGGCTCGGTAGTTATGACAACGTGTGAAATAAACAGTTATTTATTGCAGAGGCGAAGCTGTTTGTTTTGAAGTATTCAGACAAATTTCTTTTAACCCCAAAAAATAAAAGTCACATTTTTAGCTTTAAAACAAATTACTTTCTGTTCTGAAAACCTTATTAGAAAAATAAACCCATTTTATTTAAAATTATAGTCCTTGAAAAAGCTCAAAGGATGAACGTTGAGTTTAGTAGAAGTAAAAAGTATCATTTTTATATTAAAAGTAAGAATGAAGTGCTATCGTGAGGAGGGTTTGATGGTTTGGTTTTGGGGGGTTTTAATCGGGAACATTTTTTAAATAATCATAATATAATCATATATATATATATATATATATATATATATATATATATATACAATATTTATAATAAAAAATATACAGATAAGATACAGCACCGGGTTCAGTGTTTGGCTGGATTGCTGCAATGAAACAAAATAGTTAAGTCGCAACACACAAACAATGTGATTACTCCCAGAAAGAAACAACAATAATAATACTCATAATAATAACGTATAGAGGCCGCTCCGCTATCGGGCCATCTGTCTGTTATTCCACATTCTAGGAATAATAAACCTGTCAACAAACAGTCTCCTGGGAGGCCACTCTTGACACTTTGTTGTCAGTGGCAAAGCATGCTGGGAAAGCTAATGGGACGGGCCCTCGGGGGCCCCCAGACAGGTGAGCCGCCTGACAGCCCTCATGTGGGATAACAACCTCTCGGCTTTTGTTGACTTAAAGAATCACAACCTGATCTGTAAAAAAACAACAACACTGACTGTTATTCCTCATCGTTTCTGTAATGTTACTGGATTCTGGCCAAGAGACAAATATTTACTAATAAAACATTGGTAATACATCATATATCTATTTTATATATATATATATATATATATATATATATATATATAAATAAGTAAATGTATGTGCAAAACCAAAAAATATATATAAATAAATTCATATGCAAAAAAACCCAAAATATATCTAAATAAATGCATGTCCAAAAAAACAAAAATAAATAAATGCATGTGCAAAAAAACCCCCAAAATTATCTAAATAAATGCATATGCAAAAAAAAATATATATATATATATAAATAAATGCATATCCAAAAAAATATATATAAATAAATGCATGTGCAAAAAAACCAAAAATAAATTAATGCATATGCAAAAAAAATATATATATATCTAAATAAATGCATGTCCAAAAAAAATAAATAAAAGGACATCCTCAATGTTAAAGGAATGTAAGGTTTTACCTTCAAATATGTAAAAAAATAAATAAGGTAAAAACATCAGAACGAGAAACTTAATGTCTTTGTAGCCCCCCCCCCCCCCCCCCCCATGAGCACCCGGCCTGCAGTGCGTCTCCCCCCTCCCCCCCATTCGTAACCACGTGGGGCCGCGTTTCACCGAGTTTTCGACCTCCCTCAACACGTGCAGGCGATGTGGAGCGTCCGAGCGACTGGAACCAGCAGCTGGGAGTTTCAGTACTCTCGTTACGCAACCCCCCCCCCCCCCCCCCACCCCCCACCCCCCGTTGCTCCTCTTCTACCTTACGAGTGAAACGCACTGCGAGAACAGACGGCAGTTTTGGAAGCGCAGAAAAAAAGAGAGGGAGGAAAAGGGGAAAAGGAAACAGAGGGAGCAGTTGTTCGGTGTTCCCCGGGACACTGACCTGCTTCAGCCTCTTCATCGCTGCTCTTCATCGCTGCTCTTCATCGCTGCTCTTCATCGCTGCTCTTCATCGCTGCTCTTCATCGCTGCTCTTCTTAGATTTCACACTCCAGCTCTCCTTCTCCTTTTGAAGTTCTCCGCTACTGAGCTGTAAGTCGTCGGCGGTGGAGGGAAGGAGAGAGCGGAAGGAGAGGAAGAAGAGGAAGGGGGAAGAAGTCTCTCTCTCTCTTCCTTCTCCTCCTCCTCTTCTTCTTCACATGTTCTTTACTTCCCCCTTGTTCTACTTTGCACTAGATGGAAATGTGCACCTCCTCTTGCTCCTCCATAGCAAAACAAAACATCTCTCAGAGAGAGAGAGAGAGAGAGAGAGAGAGAGAGAGCAGCAACCAAAAGTCCGCTCCGTCACCTCCTGTTCAGGTCCTCTCTACTGGGCATGCCCACAACCGAGAGGAGGTTGTAATGAACACTCACTTCCTCTCTTGTTCGTGCCTTCCTCCCCCTCCTCCTCCTCCCTCACGGCTCTTTCGCTGCCTCCCCTCCCCCCCTCACCCCCTCTCCCCCTCCCGCCCCACCCTCCCCTCCCTATCTCCCTCCCCTCCCCCTCTCCCTCCCGCCCTCCCCCCCCTCCCTCCTTCCCTCCCTGTAGTTCTCAGTCCAGCAGGAATCAGGAATGCTGCTCGGACCAAAGTCCACGGAGCTCCTACTTTGCACCACGGCAGAAAAATACATATATATTTTTTAATTTGAAAAGGCAAAAAAAATAAATGACAATATATGAAAAGATGAACATAATTCCGTCATAAACTCCAAAATGAACACTACACGTTTGGCTCGTATCCCCGACCCTTCGGTCGCACCGTCTAGACTTCGGTGACGTAATCCGGGAGGCGCTCACACGCAGCCGGCTTTGATGGTGAAATGTGGGGAAAGAAGAGATAAGGATTATTATTATTATTATTATTATTATTATCAGTTGGCTGAAGCCACTGGTCCCAGTGGCCAAAGCACCGCAGAGAGACGTTGCTCAGAAGACTCATGTCAGGTATGTGGAGTTCTCTGTCGAGTGACGGGTTTGTTCTTTCTATCTCCGGCTCGCTGACCCAGATTCCCACCGGCCGACGATCAGAACGCCGCGTTTCAAAACCAGGCCGAGGAATGAGGACAGAGAGAGAGAGAGAGACGGGCGGGCGAGGGAACGTCAGCGCATTGTCACCAACGCCATCTGAAAAAGGTTCAGAGGAAAAAAAGCTTTGCAATGATGCTCGGATGGAGAAAACATAATATCAATGATGATTGAAATCAATAAAATAATTTTATTCTGCAGTTAGAAGAGTCCGGAGCAGAAAGCAATCCATCTGGGCCATCTGAAGGGTGGAGATAGGAGCCAGGTGGAGGAGGAGGAGGTCCAGACGGCTGCAGGCTTCACCCCTGAGAGGTCAAAGGGTCATGGGAAACAACGGGTCGATGTGAAGATGAGAGGTCAATGCCACGGCTGGATAAGCCAGAGCCGATGAGGGGGGAGGTGGGGGGGGGGGTGAAAGTGTAAAGAGATCAAAATTAAAAAGATACAAAGCCAAACAAAAAGGAGGAAGAGGAGCCGGTCGAGCGTGAGGGAGCACAGGCGTGTTGTCAGTGTGGATTTAACCGTAGGAGTGTAAACACGGCGAGCTCCAAGGAATTAACCGCGAAGGACTTAAAGGTTCAACCGGCCTGAAAAGAAGAAGTTCGTCCAACACGACGCCCAAAAGACTTCTGAAGTTAAAGCCTTCATGCCTTCATGGCTTCATGGCTTCATGCCTTCATGCCTTCATGCCTTCATGGCTTCATGGCTTCATGGCTTCATGGCTTCATGCCTTCATGCCTTCATGTCTTCATGGCTTCATGGCTTCATGCCTTCATGGCTTCATGGCTTCATGCCTTCATGCCTTCATGGCTTCATGGCTTCATGCCTTCATGCCTTCATGCCTTCATGGCTTCATGCCTTCATGCCTTCATGGCTTCATGCCTTCATGCCTTCATGGCTTCATGCCTTCATGCCTTCATGCCTTCATGCCTTCATGCCTTCATGCCTTCTACCAACCGAGCTGGAGGACGTCGTCTCTTCAGGGCGATGAGTCGAGCCGATGGACGAGACGTTCAAAGGTCTTCAAAGGCCCGAGACAGGAAGTGATGGAAGAAGTCGCGTTGACAATGAGAGAAAAGAGAATTTGAGGAAAGTTTTCCAGACTCTTTCAGACAATGAGCTCCGTACACCGAGAGGCCTTTATCAAGGTGTCTTATGGGTAACCACAGACCTCCCAGATCCCAACATCCTGTCAGTCGTCTTCTAAGTAAATAAATCATACTTTATATTTACAACAATAAACGAGATGGGAAGTAAACATTTTTATTGTCGTTTGGGGTGAGAATGTGTCCGAAACAACAACCACGAACGAGGTCTTTACGAGCCCACTCGGTTCTGCACAACCGAGACTTGATCCAGGGACCTGGGTCAGAAGAAGAGGCTCAGTTCTTTGGTTGTTCTAAGCTTTCGCACCGCAAAATAAAAGGGCTTCATCCAATCACGTGCGTGCAAAGAAAGGCTCGGAAAGACCGACCCAAGACCGGTACAGTCGGTCCAATTGTACTCTTGGTGTCAGGTGGATCCACACGGAATGTCACAGTCATCGAGGAGAACGTTTTTTTTTACCACGAATGCTCATTTAATATTCAATTGTGTTTTTAAATTTGTGTGACGGCCCCCTTGGGTACGTTTTGGACAAGAGTTTAGCGCTCGGGGATCCTTTCTGAATCAGAGGAGACCTCATTGTTCCAGACTTCTCTCTGCGGGGGACCAGATGACTCTTAACGTCAAAGGATCAGCCGAGTCGAGGAGGCGGTGACTCGACGGCTCCTCTCGGGGACAAAAAACAGACAAATTGGCAGAACCATCTGAGCCCGCGGTCGCCAACTCCTCTTAGCTCAATGCGGACTCATTAGCCCTCTCACCCGGGGTCTCCGAGGACCTCTGACCCCTGGCTATTGTCTGGCTCGGGCCTATCCTGACGAGAGCCCCAGCACCCAACAAAGCCCCCACCATTAACTCCAGCTTCGGCCACAGAGTGCAGCCCCCCCATTCCCTCCCTCCCCCGTCTGGGGTGAGATGAAGAGGGTCGTGTCCGTCGGCCTGAACCTCCCTGACGGCCGCCGGCCTCCATCAACCTGCTCCTGAGCAAACACACGTTGTTTGTTTCCTCGTTGGCTCGGTCAATAAACCAATAACACGCGTATTGATCACATCTCGTCAGAGCAAAAACAAATGAATAACAATAACAACGTGGAGCATCTCATTTCTAATGGATATTAAAACATAAAGCGGGTCAAAACCAAGTGAAATAGTTCCGGTATGGTAAACATTATACATGTTTCAAGTGATTGGAGGAGAGGATTTGTGTCGTTGTGTCTTCAAGCCCTTCGGGTGATAATTAATAATAATGTTTAAATTGAAATATCAGTGTCGACCCTAAAAAACAAATGAATCTTCTCAGCGACGACGATGAGAACGAAATACTTTCTCAGCCTCTCGGCAACACGACAAGATGGACCTCCCCCCCCGGAAAAACATTCACTCATTGGTTAAAAAAAACACTAATTGATCTTGCTCGAAGTGTCGTTAGCAAAAAGCATCGTTAGCAACAAACGTCTGAACACGTTCTCTTTTCTTTACACGTTCTGTGGCTTTAAGAAGAAAAAAACATGTTTACAACAAGGTTCAAACTGCAGAGAACTGTTGAGGCTCAAAAGCCTGCACATGCAGAGTAAACACACACAGGGCTCTAGCACCCCCCTGTGGTCTAGACTCATAGTGCAGTCTACCTCCTTGTGATGTAAAAGCAAAGCAGGTTTTAAAGCCTCTTCGTCAGGACCTAGGGGTCTGGCCTAGGGGTCTGGCCTAGGGGTCTGGCCTAGGGGTCTGACCTAGGGGTCTGGCCTAGGGGTGTGACCTAGGGGTATGACCTAGGGGTCTGGCCTAGGGGTCTGGCCTAGGGGTCTGGCCTAGGGGTCTGGCCTAGGGGTGTGACCTAGGGGTCTGACCTAGGGGTGTGACCTAGGGGTCTGGCCTAGGGGTCTGGACGTGGCCTCTTCTCTGCCTCCTCCCGTGCTCACCTGTCCAGCAGGTGTCCTCAGTGCCTCGGTCCTCTAATCAGCCCTCTTTTTCTTCTCTCTGTGCTTATTTATTTCCTTTTTATGTTTGTCTCTCCTTTCTTTCTTTTTACTCTTTACTTCGTTCCTACTTTCCACCTGTCCTTGTTTCTTATTTCTCTCCTTCTACTGTCCTACTTTGTTTTTTTATCCTGTTCCTTCCTTCCTTCCTTCCTTCCTTCCTTCCTTCCTTCCTTCCTTCCTTCATTTCTTCCTTTCTTTTCATCCACTTGGTCCTCCTTCACTCTTCAAATGAGAAGGAAATGCCACAGAATGATTTCTCCTTTTCTTTTTGTCTTTCTTTAAAGCGCATCGACATTTTGCGACGTGACCCTTTAATTTTCGTGATAATTAAGGAACGCAAAGCGCCGATGACACGAAGGCGTTAAATTAATCAGAACTTCACAATTCTTGCAGCCAGTCTCGGAAATTAGACAGACAATTATTCCTCAATAAAGAGTTTCCTAGCACGCGGAGGTAGGAGGGCAGTGTGTGCATTCATAGAGAAAATTCCTGTTTGATTAAAATTCCAGCTACAAAAGGATGTGAGAGGAATCAATACATTAGCTTTCTTTCATACGTTTTTATTTTAAAAAAATCCAATTTAACTTGGGCTTAAATATGTGGGTCACCAGTGCCGAGGTTATTTCCGGACGTGCTTGCAGGTGTTCTGTTTTTTTTGTGTGTGTGATGAGCCATATCCAAACCTGTGGTAATGTGCAGAACGTTTTAATGGTAACATTATGTGGATTTGATTTTTAAGTACAAAAAGCTCCACATCGGGGCCGTTTAGCTTTAATCAGACTATTGTTGATTTGAAAATAATTTAATAAACAATGCAACCTCTTTCAAATGGTTTTAAGAGTTTGATATTGGATCTTGAATGTGAAATACATTTTCAGTTTGATGAGGATTTCTTTAAATATCCACAGGCAAAATGAGCATAAAAGCATGCTCGACTTAATACCGTTCAAATCCCACGTTTGCATATTTTCAGAAAGCTTGTTAATTGTAATTAAAGTATTAAATATGTGTATTTCTTATAGTTACATTATTCAATTTCATAATTCTCATTTGAGAGAATTCTCCTCTATTATATTATTATACATAAAATGACTGCATGCAATGTGAAAAGGGGTCATTCAAAGGTGACGAATCCGCTAGCTTAGCTTCCTGTGCGGAGCCTTTTAGCCTGCTTTAGCTCATTGTTTTGGCTTTGCAGCCTGGTTTCAGCAGAACAACCTGCGCATGCTCCTATCGTGGAGCATTCAGCAGCTAAGTGGAGAAGCTAACGGTGCTAACAGTGCTAACAACAGCGACCCAGCGTTTCCGTGAGGGGGGGCTGGGGGTGGGGGCTGTAACATGCACATAAAGCTGGTTATAAGAAGTGGACCTGCGGTCCTTCACCTCTCGGTTCGTGGACCGCTGTTTTGAAGCCTTGGGTTCGGCGTTTTGACCGTCGCCATCTTGGTTTTTGTGGTCGTCGCCAGTAGAGGTAGCGACCTGTCAATCACACCTTGGAAGCCCCGCCCTAAAGCCTACCCTGCTTTATGCACTATTTAACTCTAAATGGATCATAATTCACTATGTGTTAGATTCAGATAAACACCTGCAATGTATCCCAACTCATACATTACATTTTGAAGCTATTTGTGGTGGAATGTAATCTTTTTAAACTCTCAAATGTCTTTAAGTATTTATTAAACACATATAAAATAACTTAATGGAAAGAGCTCTTTCCCCACAGATGGTTGGGAGGTCTAACCACGAGAAAAGGTTCACCGGAGTCTATATTTAGTGTGGGTATCCCCCCCACGAGGTCCTGGTCTGTGCCTGGTAGCTGCTGCTAGATCAGGATGACATCAAACATTTGATAAGATACGCTCGTTGTTATTCGGGCCCGGTGAGCACGGATGGAGCCGACGGTAATGAGGTCACGATGAGCCTTGAGAGATACAGTTCACACCTGGAACGAACGGCAGATGTCAACAACAATGTTCAACTGGAGTTGAGCAATTCATATTGAAGGTATATGGTTCATATTGAAGGTATGTGTTCATATTGAAGGTATGTGTTCATATTGAAGGTAAATGGTTAATATTGAAGGTAAATGGTTCATATTGAAGGTATATGGTTCATATTGAAGGTATGTGTTCATATTGAAGGTATGTGTTCATATTGAAGGTAAATGGTTCATATCGAAAGTAAATGTTCATATTGAAGGTATGTGTTCATATTGAAGGTATGTGTTCATATTGAAGGTATGTGTTCATATTGAAGGTATATGTTCATATTGAAGGTATATGTTCATATTGAAAGTAAATGTTCATATTGAAGGTATGTGTTCATATTGAAGGTAAATGGTTCATATTGAAGGTAAATGGTTCATATTGAAGGTAAATGGCTCATATTGAAGGTAAATGTTCATATTGAAGGTATGTGTTCATATTGAAGGTAAATGGTTCATATTGAATGTAAATGGTTCATATTGAAGGTAAATGGTTCATATTGAAGTTAAATGGCTCATATTGAAGGTAAATGGTTAATATTGAAGGTAAATGTTCATATTGAAGGTATATGTTCATATTGAAGGTATTTGTTCATATTGAAGGTATCTGTTCATATTGAAGGTAAATGTTCATATTGAAGGTAAATGGTTCATATTGAAAGTAAATGTTCATATTGAAGGTATGTGTTCATATTGAAGGTAAATGTTCATATTGAAGGTATTTGTTCATATTGAAGGTAAATGGTTCATATTGAAAGTAAATGTTCATATTGAAGGTAAATGGTTCATATTGAAAGTAAATGTTCATATTGAAGGTATGTGTTCATATTGAAGGTAAATGTTCATATTGAAGGTATATGTTCATATTGAAGGTAAATGTTCATATTGAAGGTATATGTTCATATTGAAGGTATTTGTTCATATTGAAGGTATATGTTCATATTGAAGGTATCTGTTCATATTGAAAGTAAATGTTCATATTGAAGGTAAATGGTTCATATTGAAAGTAAATGTTCATATTGAAGGTATGTGTTCATATTGAAGGTAAATGTTCATATTGAAGGTATTTGTTCATATTGAAGGTAAATGGTTCATATTGAAAGTAAATGTTCATATTGAAGGTAAATGGTTCATATTGAAAGTAAATGTTCATATTGAAGGTATGTGTTCGTATTGAAGGTAAATGTTCATATTGAAGGTATATGTTCATATTGAAGGTAAATGTTCATATTGAAGGTATATGTTCATATTGAAGGTATTTGTTCATATTGAAGGTATATGTTCATATTGAAGGTATCTGTTCATATTGAAAGTAAATGTTCATATTGAAGGTATATGTTCATATTGAAAGTAAATGTTCATATTGAAGGTATGTGTTCATATTGAAGGTAAATGTTCATATTGAAGGTATTTGTTCATATTGAAGGTAAATGGTTCATATTGAAAGTAAATGTTCATATTGAAGGTAAATGGTTCATATTGAAAGTAAATGTTCATATTGAAGGTATGTGTTCATATTGAAGGTAAATGTTCATATTGAAGGTATATGTTCATATTGAAGGTAAATGTTCATATTGAAGGTATATGTTCATATTGAAGGTATATGGTTCATATTGAAGGTATATGTTCATATTGAAGGTAAATGTTCATATTGAAGGTATATGTTCATATTGAAGGTAAATGTTCATATTGAAGGTAAATGTTCATATTGAAGGTATATGGTTCATATTGAAGGTAAATGTTCATATTGAAGGTAAATGTTCATATTGAAGGTATATGTTCATATTGAAGGTAAATGTTCATATTGAAGGTATATGTTCATATTGAAGGTAAATGTTCATATTGAAGGTATATGTTCATATTGAAGGTATATGGTTCATATTGAAGGTATATGTTCATATTGAAGGTAAATGTTCATATTGAAGGTATATGTTCATATTGAAGGTATATGGTTCATATTGAAGGTATATGTTCATATTGAAGGTAAATGTTCATATTGAAGGTATATGTTCATATTGAAGGTATATGGTTCATATTGAAGGTAAATGTTCATATTGAAGGTAAATGTTCATATTGAAGGTATATGTTCATATTGAAGGTAAATGTTCATATTGAAGGTATATGTTCATATTGAAGGTATATGGTTCATATTGAAGGTATATGTTCATATTGAAGGTAAATGTTCATATTGAAGGTATATGGTTCATATTGAAGGTAAATGGCTCATATTGAAGGTAAATGTTCATATTGAAGGTATATGGTTCATATTGAAGGTATATGTTCATATTGAAGGTATATGTTCATATTGAAGGTAAATGTTCATATTGAAGGTATATGTTCATATTGAAGGTAAATGTTCATATTGAAGGTATATGTTCATATTGAAGGTATATGGTTCATATTGAAGGTATATGTTCATATTGAAGGTAAATGTTCATATTGAAGGTATATGGTTCATATTGAAGGTATATGTTCATATTGAAGGTAAATGTTCATATTGAAGGTATATGTTCATATTGAAGGTAAATGTTCATATTGAAGGTATATGTTCATATTGAAGGTATATGGTTCATATTGAAGGTATATGTTCATATTGAAGGTAAATGTTCATATTGAAGGTATATGGTTCATATTGAAGGTAAATGGCTCATATTGAAGGTAAATGTTCATATTGAAGGTATATGGTTCATATTGAAGGTATATGTTCATATTGAAGGTAAATGTTCATATTGAAGGTATATGTTCATATTGAAGGTAAATGGTTCATATTGAAGGTAAATGTTCATATTGAAGGTATATGTTCATATTGAAGGTAAATGTTCATATTGAAGGTATGTGTTCATATTGAAGGTATGTGTTCATATTGAAGGTATATGGTTCATATTGAAGGTATATGTTCATATTGAAGGAATGTGTTCATATTGAAGGTATGTGTTCATATTGAAGGTATGTGTTCATATTGAAGGTATGTGTTCATATTGAAGGTAAATGGTTCATATTGAAGGTATGTGTTCATATTGAAGGTATGTGTTCATATTGAAGGTAAATGGTTAATATTGAAGGTAAATGGTTCATATTGAAGGTAAATGGTTCATATTGAAGGTAAATGTTCATATTGAAGGTATGTGTTCATATTGAAGGTATATGTTCATATTGAAGGTAAATGGTTCATATTGAAGGTATGTGTTCATATTGAAGGTATGTGTTCATATTGAAGGTAAATGGTTCATATTGAAGGTATATGTTCATATTGAAGGTATGTGTTCATATTGAAGGTATGTGTTCATATTGAAGGTAAATGGTTCATATTGAAGGTATGTGTTCATATTGAAGGTATATGTTCATATTGAAGGTATGTGTTCATATTGAAGGTATATGTTCATATTGAAGGTATGTGTTCATATTGAAGGTATGTGTTCATATTGAAGGTATATGTTCATATTGAAGGTATGTGTTCATATTGAAGGTAAATGGTTCATATTGAAGGTATGTGTTCATATTGAAGGTAAATGGTTCATATTGAAGGTATGTGTTCATATTGAAGGTATATGTTCATATTGAAGGTATGTGTTCATATTGAAGGTATATGTTCATATTGAAGGTAAATGGTTCATATTGAAGGTATGTGTTCATATTGAAGGTATGTGTTCATATTGAAGGTAAATGGTTCATATTGAAGTTAAATGGCTCATATTGAAGGTAAATGGAAATGGTTCATATTGAAGGTATATGTTCATATTGAAGGTATATGGTTCATATTGAAGGTAAATGGTTCATATTGAAGGTAAATGGTTCATATTGAAGGTATATGTTCATATTGAAGGTATGTGTTCATATTGAAGGTATATGGTTCATATTGAAGGTAAATGGCTCATATTGAAGGTGAAGGTAAATGGTTCATATTGAAGGTATATGGTTCATATTGAAGGTAAATGGCTCATATTGAAGGTGAAGGTAAATGGCTCATATTGAAGGTGAAGGTAAATGGTTCATATTGAAGGTATATGTTCATATTGAAGGTATTTGTTCATATTGAAGGTATATGGCTCATATTGAAGGTAAATGGCTCATATTGAAGGTAAATGGTTCATATTGAAGGTATATGGTTCAAATTGAAGGTAAATGGTTCATATTGAAGGTATATGGTTCAAATTGAAGGTAAATGGTTCATATTGAAGGTATTTGTTCATATTGAAGGTATATGGCTCATATTGAAGGTATATGGTTCATATTGAAGGTAAATGGCTCATATTGAAGGTGAAGGTAAATGGCTCATATTGAAGGTATATGTTCATATTGAAGGTAAATGGTTCATATTGAAGGTATATGTTCATATTGAAGGTATTTGTTCATATTGAAGGTATATGGCTCATATTGAAGGTAAATGGCTCATATTGAAGGTAAATGGTTCATATTGAAGGTATATGGTTCAAATTGAAGGTAAATGGTTCATATTGAAGGTATATGGTTCAAATTGAAGGTAAATGGTTCATATTGAAGGTATTTGTTCATATTGAAGGTATATGGCTCATATTGAAGGTATATGGTTCATATTGAAGGTAAATGGCTCATATTGAAGGTGAAGGTAAATGGCTCATATTGAAGGTATATGTTCATATTGAAGGTATTTGTTCATATTGAAGGTAAATGGCTCATATTGAAGGTGAAGGTAAATGGTTCATATTGAAGGTATATGTTCATATTGAAGGTATTTGTTCATATTGAAGGTATATGGCTCATATTGAAGGTAAATGGCTCATATTGAAGGTAAATGGTTCATATTGAAGGTATATGGTTCAAATTGAAGGTAAATGGTTCATATTGAAGGTATTTGTTCATATTGAAGGTATATGTTCATATTGAAGGTATATGGCTCATATTGAAGGTAAATGGCTCATATTGAAGGTATATGGTTCATATTGAAGGTATATGGTTCATATTGAAGGTAAATGGCTCATATTGAAGGTGAAGGTAAATGGCTCATATTGAAGGTATATGGTTCATATTGAACGTAAATGGTTCATATTGAAGATATATGTTCATATTGAAGGTAAATGTTCATATTGAAGGTAAATGGTGAATTCATATTGAAGGTATATGGTTCATATTGAAGGTAAATTGTTTATATTGAAGGTATATAGTTCATATTGAAGGTAAATGGTTCATATTGAAGGTATATGGTTCATATTGAAGGTAAATTGTTTATATTGAAGGTATATAGTTCATATTGAAGGTAAATGGTTCATATTGAAGGTAAATGTTCATATTGAAGGTAAATGGTGAATTCATATTGAAGGTATATGGTTCATATTGAAGGTAAATTGTTTATATTGAAGGTATATAGTTCATATTGAAGGTAAATGGTTCATATTGAAGGTATATGGTTCATATTGAAGGTAAATTGTTTATATTGAAGGTATATAGTTCATATTGAAGGTAAATGGTTCATATTGAAGGTAAATGGTTCATATTGAAGGTAAATGGTTCATATTGAAGGTAAATGGTGAATTCATATTGAAGGTATATGGTTCATATTGAAGGTAAATTGTTTATATTGAAGGTATATAGTTCATATTGAAGGTAAATGGTTCATATTGAAGGTAAATGGTTCATATTGAAGGTAAATGGTTCATATTGAAGGTATATGTTCATATTGAAGGTAAATGGTTCATATTGAACGTAAATGGTGAATTCATATTGAAGGTATGTGTTCATATTGAAGGTATATGTTCATATTGAAGGTATATGGTTCATATTGAAGGTAAATGGTTCATATTGAAGGTAAATGGTTTATATTGAAGGTATATGGTTCATATTGAAGGTAAATGGTTCATATTGAAGGTATATGTTCATATTGAAGGTATGTGTTCATATTGAAGGTATATGTTCATATTGAAGGTAAATGGTTCATATTGAAGGTAAATGGTTTATATTGAAGGTATATGTTCATATTGAAGGTAAATGGTTTGTATTGAAGGTAAATGGTTCATATTGAAGGTAAATGGTTAATATTGAAGGTATATGTTCATATTGAAGGTATATGGTTCATATTGAAGGTATATGGTTCATATTGAAGGTATATGGTTCATATTGAAGGTAAATGGTTCATATTGAAGGTAAATGGTTAATATTGAAGGTATATGTTCATATTGAAGGTAAATGGTTCATATTGAAGGTATATGGTTCATATTGAAGGTAAATGGTTCATATTGAAGGTAAATGGTTCATATTGAAGGTATATGGCTCATATTGAAGGTAAATGGTTTATATATGCAAATATGTCCTGAGATTAAAAGGTCTTATTAGAATGTATCATGGGTGATTATCCCGTGACTCCTTCACTGTGTCCTTTGTTCCCTGCACGCCCTTGGACATGGTGTCCTCATTCCTCAGTGCTGTGTTGTGATTGGTTTCAGTATGAGGTGATCTGTGGAGGGGGGGGGGACCTGTCTCACCTGTATGAGGGCAGCAACTGGGTGCCACCTGTCTCACCTGTGTGAGGGCAGCAACTGGGTGTCACCTGTCTCACCTGTATGAGGGCAGCAACTGGGTGCCACCTGTCTCACCTGTGTGAGGGCAGCAACTGGGTGTTACCTGTCTCACCTGTGTGTGGGCAGCAACTGGGTGTCACCTGTCTCACCTGTGTGTGGGCAGCAACTGGGTGCCACCTGTCTCACCTGTGTGTGGGCAGCAACTGGGTGTTACCTGTCTCACCTGTGTGTGGGCAGCAACTGGGTGTCACCTGTCTCACCTGTGTGTGGGCAGCAGTTTGAGGAAGACACTGTTGCTTCATGAGTCCTTTTGTTCGTTCTGTAACAACACTGTGGAATGTAAAATGACTCAGATGTATGATGATTGGTAGTGTGTGTGTGTGTGTGTGTGTGTGTGTGTGTGTGTGTGCGTGTGTGTGTGTGTGTGTGCGTGTGCGTGTGCGTGTGCGTGTGTGTGTGTGTGTGTGTTCGGGGGAGCTATAAAACAGCTGACCAGGAGTCCGTACAACAGGAGCTGGAGCTACTTCCCATCAGATCTCTCGACACCCTTACAGGTCAGTCACTGGTTTGTGTGTGTGTGTGTGTGTGTGTGTGTGTTTAACTTGTAACAGCTGATCATAACTAATGATGACTTCTCTTCCTGGTCTTCAGCCCACCATGACTCCGGCTCTCCTCTCTGCAGCTCTGCTGCTGCTGCTGCTTCCTGGGGCTCCGGCTCAAGGTTTATTGATTTAAACTCAATGCAAAATGTCCTCAGCTGTCGTCAAGAATCATATTATATTATTTAAATTACAGGATATTGTTCAGCGTCCTCATTTTAATCTTTTGCACTGTCGTTGACCTTTTGACCCCCAGATGCTAATCAGACTCCCATCTCGATCCTGGTGAGCAACTCGGTGACGAACGCCCCCAATAAGACCTTCACCACGTCCGTGTCCTTCAGAGGGATCTTACTGGGCGGCATGAGGAGGCTGCAGGACTCACAGACGGGCTTCACGTAAGGCAGCAGCTGTTGGGACTCAGGGTGCTGAGGTGATAACATCACCAAAGGTCAAAGGTCACGTGTCCCTCTCCCTGCGTCTGCAGGTTCACGTACACGGAGGACATGAACTACGGCCCGTTCCTGGAGAGCGTGAACGGGTTGGCCGGGTGCCAGAAGGAACGGACCTACTGGGAGCTGCTGGTCAAGAAACCCAACAACCATATCCTCAGGCCGGATGTCGGTGAGTCATAATTATGAGATGGAAAGTAATAATTATGAGATAGAAAGTCAAACTTATGAGATAGAAAATAATAATTATGAGATAGAAAGTCATAATTAGGAGGTAAAAAGTCGAATATATGAAATATATGAGATGGAAAGTCATAATTATGAGGTAGAAAGTCAAATATATGAAATAGAAAGTCATAATTATGAGATAGAAAGTCAAACTTATGAGATAGAAAGTATTGAGATAGGAAAAGAAACAATGGTAATTGGGGATATACTTCTGGCTGTAATTCAGTGTGTGATTTTTGTGTGTGTGTGTGTGTGTGTGTGTGTGTGTGTGTGTGTGTGTGTGTGTGTGTGTGTGTGTGTGTGCAGGTATCGGATGTTACATTCCGAGCGCGAGCGACGTGATCATCCTGAACTTTAAGAAGTACTGAAGGAGGAAACCAACAAGGAGTCAATGCCTGGAACCTGTTCAGCCGTGTGATGACGTGTGATGATGATCTCAGAGATTAAAGTTGTGTATCTAATACAAACGGTGTGTTGTTGAACACACAGACGGCACGGAACAAGTGACGGGAAACAGCTGACATGATTATCTCGGGGATCCACTTCCTGTTTGGTAACCCTTGGTAACCAGATACTTCCTCATGACGATGTATTCGTATTACTTTGGGTGTGTGATTACATATTACTATTGTATACTTGCTTTGTGTGAATTAAAATTAAAAATATCCTTTACGGCATGAAATCTGGGGGGTTTCACTATTTTGCAGGTAAAATGATCAGTTTTTACATGAAATGACCGTAAGATTTATTAAGTTTTAAATATATTACGTTTTAAATTGTGTCAATTTGGCCACTTTAAATATACAGTTCTTCACAGAAGAGTTCTGGGAATAACATCATAAACTATCACACAGCCCAAAATTAAAAGATGATATATAATTAATATAAGTTGTGAAATATTTTTTTTAAAGTATCAGTTATAACAACATGGACTTATTTCCAGTGTTTTTAAAGGGTCATTTCCCATAAATTAATAATAAAATAACATACTTTGTCTTTTGCTGTGTAGCTGTGTGAATAATTATGAGATGGAAAGTCATAATTAAGAGATGGAAAGTCATAATTACACAAAATACTATACTACACAAGTAGTGTAGTATCTAAATAAAGAGGTAGATACGTGTACTACTACTCACCGTCAAGGCTCTGAGATCAAAAGGAACAGAATAATGACTTCATTCTACATATCAAGCTTCCTGGGATGTGTACGATGTAATAAAGACTACCTAGACTTCTGAAACAGGCTAGTTTTGACCTGACCAGCTAGCTAGTTTTGACCTGACCAGCTAGCTAGTTTTAACCTAACAGCTAGTTTTGACCTGACCAGCTAGCTTTAACCTAACAGCTAGTTTTGACCTGACCAGCTAGCTTTAACCTGAGAGCTAGTTTTGACCTGACCAGCTAGCTAGTTTTAACCTGACCAGCTAGTTTTAACCTGAGAGCTAGTTTTGACTTGACCAGCTAGCTAGTTTTAACCTAACAGCTAGTTTTGACCTGACCAGCTAGTTTTAACCTGAGAGCTAGTTTTGACCTGACCAGCTAGCTAGTTTTAACCTAACAGCTAGTTTTGACCTGACCAGCTAGTTTTCACCTAAGAGCTAGTTTTGACCTGACCAGCTAGCTAGTTTTAACCTGACCAGCTAGTTTTAACCTGACCAGCTAGTTTTGACCTGACCAGCTAGCTAGTTTTAACCTGACAGCTAGTTTTGACCTGACCAGCTAGCTAGTTTTAACCTGACCAGCTAGTTTTAACCTGAGAGCTAGTTGTGACCTGACCAGCTAGCTAGTTTTTAACCTGACAGCTAGTTTTAACCTGACAGCTAGTTTTTACCTGACCAGCTAGTTTTGACCTGACCAGCTAGCTAGTTTTGACCTGACCAGCTAGTTTTAACCTGACCAGCTAGTTTTGACCTGACCAGCTAGCTAGTTTTAACCTGACCAGCTAGTTTTAACCTGACCAGCTAGTTTTACTTAAAAAAAGTATAAAATCCACACGTTGAAGAGTATTTTATTCAGAAGACATTGTTGCTCAACATCAAACAGATTGTGGTCGTGTGCTCGTTCACACTCGACGTCTTCAAACACTCGACTGAATCTTCACCATTTTATAAATCTCAGGATGATCTGCTCGCGTGCACTCGGGATGTAACATCCAATACCTGCAATCAATAAAGCAGCCGTGTCGTTCATTAAATTCTGATTTACAGGAAGAAGTTCAACCAAAGAGACGACTCACCGACGTCCGGTCTGATGGTTTTACCGCCCGGAGTCTGGACCAGCAGCTCCCAGTACGTGTGGTCGGCATCGTTTCCAGCCACTCCGTTCACACTCTCCAGGTACGGGCCGAAGTTAGGATCCTTTGTGTAGGAGAACCTGCAGTGCCGGAGGATATATATATATAAATAAATAGATAGATAGATAGATGGATAGATAGATAGATAGATATGGATGATGGATGGTTGGATGGATTAATATATAGATAGATGGAGAAATAGATAGATAAATAGGTAGGTAAATATATAGACAGGTATAGATAAGATAGATAGCTGGAGTTGCATATAAACATTCTCCAGAATGATGGAATAATTAAATCACTTTTGCAGAGTTTAAGGTGATTCCCTTTTAATAAAACCAACCAGCCAGTTTGAAGTTGTGACTCTTACTTAAAGTCAGCGTTGGAGGCCATGAGTCTCTTCATGGCGCCCAGCAGATTCCCTCCGTGCACCACATGCGTGCTGAAGGTCTCAGGCTTGGTTTGTAGTAAAGTGTTCTCCACCACCACGTCGATGGGAACCTCTTCAGTCGCTGACGAAAGAAAAGCAGCAGAGGGAAGATATGATTTTTCTGAAATCCAGTAAAAGTCATTTGCGATTATAGTTTATTTCTGAAGCTTACTTTGAGTCAGAGTCCCAGGTAGCAGCACTAGCAGCAGGGCTGCAGAGAGCAGAGGAGTCCCCGTCATGGCTGAGGCTGAATCTCACCGCTCTGCCACCGTCAACGGGTTTTATTCCAGTCGTCGCTGTTTGCATACCGGAGCAGAGAGAGCTGTGTTGATGTTAGATGGAAGAAAGCTGATTATGTCAAATGTCACCGTAAGGTTATGAAATAATATTTGCACTACGAAACATATTAAACTGTACACCAAACAATGACCTTCAAAGATACTGCAGGATTTGCCAAGATGCTCCTCCGTCTGCTCCCTGGATTGGAGTGTTTTAAGGTTTGAGTAAATCTCCAGCAAGAAGTGGTGGTAGTGAAGAGAGAAGCAAGTTTAATCCTTTTTACTGGAGGTAAAACTGTCAGGTGAAAACTATCGCTACAAAAGAGCAGTTAATATCACATAAGACCCATATAAATATTGTATAAATTTGAACCAGGACCACAACTGTTCCCTAATTTGAACCAACTAGTTTATGCGCTAAAGGTTACAACAAGGGACTTTCCTTTTGTGTTTTTGGAGTACTTGGAGTGTTTTCTCCACTGGAGGGGCGGGCACTTCATCATGTTTTCTCCACTGGAGGAGCACCCTAGAGGGCACTTCATCATGTTTTCTCCACTGGAGGAGCACCCTAGAGGGCACTTCATCATGTTTTCTCCACTGGATTGGCACCCTAGAGGGAATTGCATCATGTTGTCACCACTTGAGGGGCACAAGAGGTGTATTTCATCATGTTTTCTCCACTGGATTGGCACCCTAGAGGGCATTTCATCATGTTTTCTCCACTGGATTGGCACCCTAGAGGGAATTGCATCATGTTTTCACCACTTGAGGGGCACAAGAGGTGTATTTCATCATGTTTTCTCCACTGGATTGGCACCCTAGAGGGCATTTTATCATGTTTTCTCCACTGGATTGGCACCCTAGAGGGAATTGCATCATGTTTTCACAACTTGAGGGGCACAAGAGGTGTATTTCATCATGTTTTCTCCACTGGATTGGCACCCTAGAGGGCGTTTCATCATGTTTTCTCCACTGGATTGGCACCCTAGAGGGCATTTCATCATGTTTTGTCCACTGGATGGGCACAAGAGGTGCACTTCATCATGTTTTCTCCACTAGAAGGGAACCCTATGGGATTTCATCATGTTTTCACCACTTGAGGGCCACAAGAGGTGTATTTCATCATGTTTTCTCCACTGGATTGGCACCCTAGAGGGAATGGCATCATGTTTTCACCACTTGAGGGGCACAAGAGGCATTTTATCATGGTGCTGTCGTGCTCCATTGAACATGAGTCCACCGGTGCCCTCTCCATGCCCTAGTACAGTAGTTCTGTAGCCCCGAGTTGTCTAATGTGCTCCAGGAAATGTGGATTTCTTATGAATTGTGTGACTTTTTTTCTTCCTGTGACCCGCTGAAACTCTCCAATCACAAACACACTTTGACTCACACAAACACACTCAATAACATTTTATTCTGAGGCAAATGATATCACTGATACAGGCAATGTATGTAAAAAAAAATACTCCCCAGGCTAATATATGTTATTTTATTCATAATATGTTATTAACACAACTAAATGTGCCGTCCGTGGTGCTGAAGTAGCAGACGGATCTGTCGGTTACGTGTGAAATATTCTCTAAACTATCTAACATCCGTAACACACACCATATATTATGGGAATCAGCCATATTAATAAGATGACATGTTGCTCTCTAGAGTCCATCACAGGTTCTCCTGTCTCGTTGTGGAGGTACTCTGCCAGCAGAGGTCTCTGTCGACCTCCAGGACGTTTCTTTAGAACCGGACTTTGTTTTGTTCAGACGTTCATAAAGCAACGTGTATCCATTCCAAAGCACAACACTATTAAATATAATAATCCATCGGGTTCTGGTCCCCGTTGGTGTCGGAGCACCGACCACAATGTTTAACGAGTCAATGCAGCAAAATAAAATGAGAAACTCGGGATAAAAGTTTGAATACCTCCTTGAAAGCCTCTTTTTTTTTTTTTAAAGTTCTTAAAATAAACACGGCGAGTCTTTAAATCTGCGTCTTTGTTCTCTCTGAATAGAAACTGCCTCCTTTTCTTATCAGCTCACCTTTCTTAAGATGTCGTCGACTCTCAGATCGACAAAAGCACGATTACGTCTCGGTTTCAAGTGGATTATCAAATGTGTGTTTGACTCAATATGAACCGAACATTGTCAAAGGGCTCTTTATGTCTCAGTGACCTTTGACCCAGAGCACACCCACGATGCCAACGTGCCTCACCTCAGCGCTGTTTGCATGCCGACCCTTCAGGTGCTTGCACACATACATCACATGCCAGAGGGCATAACTCACGTTCAGAGAACTATATTTCCTGCATGTGGAGGATGAAATCAGACACTTTCAATGTGTGTGTGTGTGTGTGTGTGTGTGTGTGTGACAGCAGCCAGCTGTCAATCTCCTCAAACGTGTTGTTGTCGGAGACAATAAGTCCTGGAATAAAAATGTTACTTGTGTAGATGAAACAATATAACCAATTGACACAATAAGAACAAACACACATAACAGTAAATACATTTAATTTAACAATGCATTGAATTTATAATTGCATTTAATATATATATATATTTTTTTAAATGTTTAACCTGGTGAACAGACTTCACCTTCCAAAGGGTTCGGCCCAGAAACCGACTCCATCACTGTGAGTGTGGAGCGACCAGTCTGAGGGGCCACTTCCTCCCAGTTTGACACCAGACGTGTTCACGGGAGAATTCCTCCCCTCCGGCAAAGTGTGTGTGTGTGTGTGTGTGTGTGTGTGTGTGTGTGTGTGTGTGTGTGTGTGTGTGTGTGTGTGTGAGGCGAGACGATGGCGTCAATGAGCTCATTGTGCGTCGTGTACGTTCTCAGGTCTGAACGCGTCTCGATCACGACGAGCGGAAGATTCTCGAGACGTGAGGACTTAGTGGACGAGTCGAGGCTCGTTGACACGTCACATGTTAGGAGACCAGACACACACACACACACACACACACACATGGGAACATGTGAACACACACACACACACACATGGGAACATGTGAACACACACACACACACACACACACATGGGAACATGTGAACACACACACACACACATGGGAACATGTGAACACACACACACACACATGGGAACATGTGAACACACACATGTGAACACACACAAACACACACACATGGGAACATGGGAACACACACACACACACACACATGGGAACATGGGAACACACACACACACACACACACATGGGAACATGTGAACACACACATGTGAACATGTGAACACACACATGTGAACACACACAAACACACACACATGGGAACACACACACACACACACATGGGAACATGGGACCACACACACACACACACACATGGGAACATGTGAACACACACATGTGAACACACACAAACACACACACATGGGAACATGGGAACACACACACACACACACACACATGGGAACATGTGAACACACACATGTGAACATGTGAACACACACATGTGAACACACACAAACACACACACATGGGAACACACACACACACACACATGGGAACATGGGAACACACACACACACACACACATGGGAACATGTGAACACACACATGTGAACACACACAAACACACACACACGGGAACATGGGAACACACACACACACACATGGGAACATGGGAACACACGCACACACACACACACACATGGGAACATGTGAACACACACAAACACACACACATGGGAACACACACACACACACATGGGAACATGGGAACACACACACACACACACACATGGGAACATGTGAACACACACATGTGAACACACACAAACACACACACACGGGAACATGGGAACACACACACACACACATGGGAACATGGGAACACACGCACACACACACACACACATGGGAACATGGGAACACACACACACACACATGGGAACATGTGAACACACACACACACACATGGGAACATGTTAACACACACACACACACACACATGGGAACATGGGAACACACACACACACATGGGATCATGGGAACACACACACACACATGGGATCATGGGAACACACACACACACATGGGAACATGTGAACACACACACACACACACACATGGGATCATGGGAACACACACACACACATGGGAACATGTGAACACACACACATGGGAACATGGGAACACACACACACACACACACATGGGAACATGTGAACACACACACACACACATGGGAACATGTGAACACACACACACACATGGGAACATGTGAACACACACACACACACACACATGGGAACATGTGAACACACACACACACATGGGAACATGTGAACACACACACACACACATGGGAACATGTGAACACACACACACACACACATGGGAACATGTGAACACACACACACACATGGCAACATGTGAACACACACACACACACATGGGAACATGTTAACACACACACACACATGGGATCATGGGAACACACACACACACATGGGAACATGTGAACACACACACACACACACACACATGGGATCATGGGAACACACACACACATGGGAACATGTGAACACACACACACACACATGGGAACATGTGAACACACACACACACACACACACATGGGATCATGGGAACACACACACACATGGGAACATGTGAACACACACACACACACATGGGAACATGTGAACACACACAAACACAATGAGAACATGGGAACACACACACACACACACAACATGGAAACATGTGAACACACACACATGGGAACATGTTAACACACACACACACAATGGGAACATGTTAACACACACACACACAATGGGAACATGTTAACACACACACACACACAATGGGAACATGTTAACACGCACACACACAATGGGAACATGGGAACACACACTCATGGGAACATGGGAACACACACGCACACAACATGGGAACATGTGAACACACACACATGGGAACATGTGAACACACACAAACACACACATGTGAACAACATGTGAACTCACACACACACACACACATGGGAACATGTGAACACACACACACACACACACACATGGGAACATGTGAACAACATGTGAACACACACATGGGAACATGTGAACACACACACACACACACACATGGGAACATGTGAACAACATGTGAACACACACATGGGAACATGTGAACACACACACACACACACACACACATGGGAACATGTGAACAACATGTGAACACACACATGGGAACATGTGAACACACACACACACACACATGGGAACATGTGAACAACATGTGAACACACACATGGGAACATGTGAACAACATGTGAACACACACATGGGAACATGTGAACACACACACACACACACACACACATGGGAACATGTGAACAACATGTGAACACACACATGGGAACATGTGAACAACATGTGAACACACACATGGGAAAATGTGAACACACACACACACACATGGGAACATGTGAACACACACATGGGAACATGGGAACAACATGTGAACACACACATGGGAACATGTGAACAACATGTGAACACACACATGGGAACATGTGAACAACATGTGAACACACACATGGGAACATGTATATATATGAGATGTAAGTGAAAATATTTTAGATTTATTTATTGATGCATTTATTCATCCATCTATCCTTTAATTTATCTTTTATTTATTTACCTATTTACTTTAGTAAAACTACTCTGAGGTCAGGAATGGATTTTCACTGAAATATTCAAATTGCCATTACACTGATTTGACTCAAGTACTTTTCTTTTTTTAATATCTTTATTTAAAAAGGGACTGTGCACAGTTACAACAATACAACAGTATACGTGGTAAGAAGAACACACAATACACACAATGTGAAGCTACAGTACAGCACATTAAAGTAAGTAATACAAACCATTAAAGTAAGCAATATAAAACATTAAAGTAAGCAATACAAACCATTAAAGTAAGCAATACAAACCATTAAAGTAAGCAATACAAAACATTAAAGTAAGCAATACAAAACATTAAAGTAAGCAATACAAACCATTAAAGTAAGTAATACAAACCATTAAAGTAAGCAATACAAAACATTAAAGTAAGTAATAAAAAACATTAAAGTAAGTAATAAAAAGTAAGTAATAAAAACTTTAAAGTGCGTAATAAAAAACATTAAAAGTAAGCAATACAAAACATTAAAGTAAGTAATAAAAAACATTAAAAGGAAGTAATACAAAACATTAAAAGTAAGTAATACAAACCATAATAATTTTGCTTAATGAGTACAGCGCTGACCAGCTTTCAACTGATTTTTTACTGATACTTTCACCAACGTGTAACTATAATTAATACTAATTTTAAATATATGATATTTATTTTAAAATAGGTATATGTTGTGGTATATAATAATAATAATAATAATAATAATAAATGTAATAAGTCAATATAAAAAGTTTACCTTGACGTACTTTAATTTGATTTAATACTATTTAATTATTGCACACTGTTGAGAAAAGGAACTGGTGGGAAACAAGCCAACCGGTCAGGGAGTTCACAGGTCACAGAACATGTCTCACGTAAACCTGTGATGAAGATTACAATGACAGAAATCCACATTTCTACGAAGCAGAGGAGCCCCCCCCTCCAGCCATGTGACCGGCCCTGGACAGCTCCTCCACCCAACCCCTCCCGTGCTGCTCCGCCCTCCCCGCTGTCCTGTGCTCGGCTCCGGCGTGCAGCGGGCTGTAGATGCGGCAGACTGGAACAGACACCGCTCGATGCTGAAGGAGGACCCCGACATCCCGACACTTCTCCCCGCAGCAGTCACGGTGAGCTCCGCTCCTCTAAATGTCTTCGCCTCACTTTTTGTTTTTAATATGTGATATGACTCATAAACCCTGTGGTGGATGTGTCACCGTGCAAGGCCCCCCCACCCCCCACCCCCCCCGCACGCACGCTCCTCTCACTGGCTCGTGGCGCCCCGTCGGCTCCTTTGAAGACAGCGGAACAAGTAGCTAATTGTTACGATGTCGTAAAGTCAATTAAAGAGCAAAAGTCGTGTTTAATGTGTGGTATTAAGCCACGCACATTAAATAATAAATATATAAATAAATAAAGAGTGAGTTTGTGAAGTTCTGTTTACCTATATTTAAAAAAAGATGTGTAAAAACACATTTTAATTGAGTTATTTTGGCTAACAATTAACATAAATACTTTAACATCTTTGTCTTTGGAGGCTAACATTTGAATCCCCCCCTTTTTAATAAAAAAAAAATACAAAATCCAGAGTTAAGTTAAGCTAACTGTTAAGTACAGTGAATTATATTGTGTTAAAGTCAAATAAAGAGCGTCAAAACACCTGAGATGTGTTTTAACATAGTGTTTAATTTGTGATATTAAGCCACGCACATTAAATATAACTGTTTTATTTGTAAGAATAAAAGCTAAAATGAACGTTAGCCGTGTTTTAAGCTGACGTAAGGCAACATCAACATAACCGTTAACCGTCACTTCAGTTGATTATAAGTAATGGGTAATATTACCTTAAAGAGTGAGATTGTGAAGATCTGTTTACCTTTATTTAAATATAAATATTAATATAAATATTTTAATGGAGTTATTTTTTACTAACGTTAACAGATATATTTTAACATATTTGTCCTTACTAACGTCTGGATTCCGTTCTTGTTTATATTAAATCCATAGTTAAACAGTGAATGTGCCTTAAAGAGTGAACAAAACATTGTGTTTAATTTGTGGTAGTAAGCCACGCACTTTTAATACAACCGTTAGCTTAAAATGAACAGTAATCGTGTTTAAGCTAACGTAAAAAAAATATTTTAATGGAGTTATTTTTTACTAACGTTAACAGATATATTTTAACATCTTTGTCTTCAGAGGTTAACAATTGAATTCTTCCCCTTTTTTAATGCAAAATCCAAAGTTAAACAGTTAATTAAAATCAGGAATTAAAGAAAACAATACCTATAAAAAAAAATGTTTTAGGCTCTTTGTGCATCTCTTTACTGCTGATAAAATATAAACTGAGATGAATGCTAAATGCTACATTTTGTTGGGAAATGTGAAACTTTGCTGTTGAAGCTTTTGAAATAGTTTAAATACTGAAACACTTGAAATACAAATACTGGAAGAGAAGTTGAATTTTATATTAAGTGCAAGTACCGAATGAATTTTGAAGTATCCGTTTAAATAAAAGGTCAAAGAAGAAGAAGCCGGTGATACGTTGAGCTGAGAGCGTCAGGTGAAACGAAGCAGTGCCATCCAAAGTCCTTAAACTCAATATCATATCATATAAGTGCTGCAGAATGAGTCATAAAACCAGGAAATGAGTCGACATCTTTGCACTTCAGGTTCCCTCGTCTCAAAGTCGATGTTTTCTTTTAATGCGCTGCTGGTTCGATGCCGGCATTAAGGTCCTCGGGGAACGCAACACGTCATCACGCCAACAATTAAGCCGACGTGAAGTCATGTGACATGAAGAAAACACATTTTGTTGAAGGCTTCCGTGAGTCGGCCGATAGAAAAACACGTCTTCCCCGCAGCACTCGCGGTAATCTTGGGAGTGAATTTCTTTAATCTTGGTACAAACTGTTAGGACAGGGCATTCCTATGGTAACATGAGACTAGACTTACACTTCGTAGTGTGGCATAAGTGTTGTCTTCTTCTGGTTTGCATTGCAGTAAAGTGAAGTCATTTCTTCTCCAAATTCTGGATTCATAGATGTATCGACACCGTGTGTCCCACCGTGTTGTTGTGGTTTCGTTGCCTGAACCTAACATTCATTTTGCAGCATTATGTCGTCCCAATAAAGAAGTTGTGCCGAGCAACACAAACAAACAAACAAGTCGAGGTCCCTGAACACGAAACCAACAACCTTTTCGTGACCCTTTGACGAACTGCCACGAGAATGTCTTGAATAATGTCTCGATATCAACATCATTTTATTTTCTCCATGTCACCCAATCCCTTGTTCTACTGACGAGAGTTCGGAGTTGTAAGGTCACTGAACAAATAAAAAAATGTCTCATAGGATCAAAGGATTTTAAAGATGACATTTTCTAGCTCACTCCAAAGTAAACGCATACGATCACCAGTAAACTACCTTTTAATTAAAGCTGAAAGAATGCAGATTAATACCGTTTGCCTCGTAGTCTCGTCTCTTTATTCCTGACGCCGTCACTGAGGACCTGTTGTTCTGTTGTTGTTTGCTACTGTACATTACAGAAGACCCCCCTCGTCTCGTGAGTAAGAAGTGCTGCTGTAGCTTACGGAGCCTCCGAACACTGGAGCTCCGACTAGGAATGTATGTGACCCCCCAACCCCCCAAAGCCTCTTCAGTGAATTAGCTCCTATTCTTACAAAGTCATGGGAGACCAGCACTATTAACCCACTTCTCTGGGTCTTAATGTCCTTACATTCAGCCCTCTGGTGTTACGTAAGAGCAGCCGGTATTACTAGAAGGCTGCAGTGCAGACTCCCAGTCTGCCTTGAGCATATTAATATTGAGCACCTTCAACCTCCACGGGACATACAGACACCACTGTTATGACTGGAGGAAAGTACTGAGTGTCTAATATAAAGCATGTATTTTAACTATACACTGAATATATCTGTGATGGACTACTATTATTTTATCCTGCATGGAGGAATCTTTGACAAACTTCAAAGAGGTTTTAGCGCCATTTTAACATGAGATAAAAATCAAGAATTAAATTAGCAAATGAAATACTTTAAAGAATCGTTTAATAGCAATTTATTGAACAACTGTTGGAACAAGCAGAACAAAAAGTAGTGGGATTTAACCTTGCTGTGGCTTTAATGGTAGATAGATAGATAGATGGATGGATAGATGGGTGGATGGATGGATAGATAGATAGATAGATAGACAGATATACAGACAGATAAATAGACAGATAGATAGATAGATAGATAGATAGATAGATAGACAGACGGATAGATAGACAGATAGATAGATAGATAGATAGATAGATAGATAGACAGATAGATAGATAGATAGATAGACAGATATACAGACAGATAAATAGATAGATAGATAGATAGACAGATAGATAGATAGATAGATAGATAGATAGACGGATGGATGGATAGATCGATCGATCGATAGATAGATAGATGGATAGATGGACAGATGGACAGATAGACAGACAGACAGACAGATAGATAGATAGATAGATAGATAGATAGATAGATAGATAGATAGATGGATGGATAGACAGATAACTAGATAGATAGATAGATAGACAGATAAATAGATAGATGGATGGATGGACGGACGGACGGACAGACAGACAGATAGACAGATAGATAGATAGATAGATAGATAGATGGAAAGACAGACAGATAGACGGATAGATAGATAGAACAAAAACAATTACATTCACTAACAAAAGAAAATCAAAACAGTAGTGAAAGAGAGTTTTTTAGGCCTTTCATAGTCTCCTCACACACGATACTTTCGCCACTGAGCGCAGTGCAGATATAAATACTATCAGATCCTAGATGATTAGACATTTGACACCATGGAGAATGTGAAATATATATATATATATATATATATATATATATATATATATATATATACCAGTGGCTGTTAGCGCTCTCTAACACATCCAAAAAACAAAACTCTTGGAATAATCATCATTAAATCAAAAGTCGAGAAGTCGCACTCGTTCAGCCTCGTGAAAATGCTAATGGAGCATCATATTCACGCATTAATCTTTTGACTCTGCAATAAGACTACGATCAAATCCCATATGTTCTGATGGCCAAGATGAAATACATATAAAAGAAAAATAAAAACGTTGCTAAACTGCCATTTAAATGTATTCTAGCCAGAAAAAAGGGTTAAGAAGCATGTGGCCATTTGTAAATAATAATAATAATAAATCCATAATTAAAAAGCCGGTACTCTATACTGCAAATATTTCAAAATAAAAGCCTCTTGAGCGCTCATTTTGGGAAATACTCCTGTTCACTTTTAGATTGATGTTATTCTCATTCAATTCATCAATATATCAATACATCGATATAATCATAACAATATATCCATTTCGTAATATGAGAGGTGACGCGATGTCGTGCGAGACGTTTGGATATCGTAGTATGAATAAATGTTGTCTTTTCCTGGTTTTAAAGTCTGCATTACGGTAAAGTCCAGTTGCCTTTCCCCACTTTGTCATGACGTCCACATTACGATCAATATTTATTTAAAACATCTCCTGGCACCAATGATCAAAACTACAAACGTGTCGAGATATTTGGTCAATAATAATAATAATATAACCCAGCCCTAGTGGGGGCTGGATGCTAAATATTCAAGCCAGTAAAGACCAGTATAGACGACAGGAAGTGGAAGTGGAGATGACAGGAAGTGGAAGTGGAGACGACAGGAAGTGGAGACGACAGGAAGTGGAAGGGGAGACGACAGGAAGTGGAAGTGGAGACGACAAGAAGTGGAGACAACAGGGAGTGGAAGTGGAGATGACAGGAAGTGGAGACAACAGGACGACAGGAAGTGGAGACGACAGGAAGTGGAAGTGGAGATGACAGGAATTGGAGACAACAGGACGACAGGAAGTGGAGACAACAGGACGACAGGAAGTGGAGACGACAGGAAGTGGAAGTGGAGACGACAAGAAGTGGAGACAACAGGGAGTGGAAGTGGAGATGACAGGAAGTGGAGACGACAGGAAGTCACGTGACATAATTCATTATCAAAAACCACGATCTGTACTAAACAAAGACATGTTCTTAAATCATGTAGCATGTGATGTGTGGAATGGCACAATTATTCATTTAAAATGTATTTTGACCTCATCTTCAGCCCTATGGTGCACCACATTGATGGATCAGACTGGTGTTCTCTGAGTTCACTCCAGTTCAACCAGTCCGTTGGCACGATTCCCCGTCGTCACTTTGATGTCTCCGTCCGGCCACTTTATTAATCCCGGCGTGTTCGGAGCATCGGGGTCTTAAGAAGAGTCAGATGGATAATCTGAAGCGGTGGGATCTCAGGTCAGCGAGTTCCCCGCCTCGCTCCGCTCCCTGGACCGTCCCCTCTCGCCCGAGAGCGGCGCCGTTCCATCCAGGTGGACTCGTGACATGTCGGCGTACGTTTATTTTTTTCCTTCTCAGGACCGTTTGACACCCAGAGAAGAAAAAAAAAACACCCCTCTCCGTGTTGTCAGTGCAGCATTGGCGGTACGATCCGGGGAGGTTCCCATACATTAGCCGGGCTCGGTGCTTGGTAGTGTACCTGACATTTGTTTCCCAAGCCGGTGAACTCCAGGCCCCTCCCCCTCCTCCTCCGAGCACATCAAGGGAAGAAAAGAAAAGTTGGTTTTAATCCCCAAAAGGGATTAAGAGCCCCACGAGTGATTAAATGAGACTCCTGTCTCAAAGGAAAAGGACAAATCACTGCACCGGCCTCCGATTCGGTAACCGTGGTGACGGGCGTATCTCTACCTTGACGATCGGTACCCACCTTCGCGGTCACGGCATACTTCACGATGAACGCGCATTTGATCACCGCCGAAGATATCCGAGACATCTTTTTCCCGGGCCACCAAATTACGTTCCCGCACACAACGGACGTCTCCCGGGTTACGGTCGCAGTTTTTTAAAACGATGGAAAAACCAAATAAAAATGACCTGATTACCTAAAAGCAGGTTGAATCGCGCAAATACCAAGAAGAGGAGGCAGAGAAACATAATTCATGTCTGATTCATGCTTTTATGCTCATGTTTAGGGAACTCAAATGTTTTAATTTAGCTTTTTTTTTCGAGGACAAACACGTTAAATTAAATGAGAAATAACAACAAACTCAAACTTTAAATCAAGTAAACAACAATGGCAATAAAATCAGATAACTAAACAAACAACGAGAGACGCGTGAAAGTAATTGTTATTTTACATGATGAAAAAACAATCATAAAAATGATTTAATGCCTAAATGTTGATAAAGCCCACGCGGTGCCTTGAAGCAGGAGGCGGGACGTGGACCCACGGTCTCTGCTGATTCGACGCCTTCTTTAGACATTTTTTTTCAAACCCGACATCACGAACGCGCTAAACATGCAGTCGCTGACAGGAATTGAACGTGGACTGGAGGCTGTTGCCTTGGCAACAAAAAGGAAATGAAAAGGTCTGTACGGTCGAGAGCAGCAGCTCTCTGGATCGACAAGTTTGGTTTGCTCACATGTGACGACACAAATGGTATTGATCTGCTACACACTCTCACAAACAGACACACTCACACACGCTCACACACAGCCACTGAGACATGCTGTTACTCACCTGTCTCTGCAGCATCAGCACTCTTCTGTCTTTATCTGGGAGCTTCCCGTCTGGACGCTGAAGCTCAGGAGCAGAGCGGTTGATGAGAAAAGTCACGAAGGAAAGAAACTGCTCAGTTGCTGTGAAACACGGTTTTCCACTGGAAACCACTGGTATCCACTGGTTTCCACTGGTAGGCCATGGTTAGTGCGGTTGGGACACGTGGTCAGTTAAAGAGCACGGGATGGAGAGCGATGACGTCCGCATAACAACGTAATTGCTGCACGTAACGAGCGGAAATTGACACGTTTTGCTGGAAACCGCAGACAATTATTTTCTTCTTTTTATCTATTATTACACTGTTTATTGTTTTTATTATATTTGTTATTGTTTTATTCCATGTCTGTTTATTGTTATACACCAAGTCAAATCCCTCGTATGTTCAACGCACTTGGCCAATAATCAATACTGATTCTGAACAAATAAAATAAAATGAGGCATCATTGGATGACACTTCTCCAGCAGGATGAAGTCCTTAAACATACAAAGTGGTGTGTGTTACAAAGTGTTTGTTACAAAGTGTGTGTTACAAAGTGTGTGTTACAAAGTGTGTGTTACAAAGTGTGTGTTACAAAGTGTGTGTTACAAAGTGTGTGTTACAAAGTGTGTGTTACAAAGTGTTTGTTACAAAGTGTGTTACAAAGTGTTTGTTACAAAGTGTTTGTTACAAAGTGTTTGTTACAAAGTGTTTGTTACAAAGTGTTTGTTACAAAGTGTGTGTTACAAAGTGTTTGTTACAAAGTGTTTGTTACAAAGTGTTTGTTACAAAGTGTGTTACAAAGTGTTTGTTACAAAGTGTGTTACAAAGTGTGTGTGTTACAAAGTGTTTGTTACAAAGTGTTTGTTACAAAGTGTGTGTTACAAAGTGTGTGTTACAAAGTGTCAAAGTGTAATTATGAAACGTAAATTACAAAGTGTTCTGTGACTACATTCATAACTCACTTACTTTCTTCTGAACTTTTCGTTGGAGCTCACCTTACTTCAACCTCAGCTCTTTTCAGCCTTTGGGATCAATAAATCATCGTCATGTGTTTTTTTTAAACGTTTGCATTCTCTCACTGTCTAAACATGTCAAATGTTTAAACATTTAATGCCAAAGTCATTAAAGTGCTGCCAGCTTTCATGGCCAGGCCCGTTCTTGTCTGGAAGCTGAACAACATCCTGCGAGATAAGGTGTGTGTGTGGTGTGTGTGTGTGTGTGTGTGTGTGTGTGCGTGCGTGTGTGTGTGTGTGTGTGTGCGCCGATTGTGCCAACACCGGATCTCCTGCAGGTGCAAATAGAGCTTTTAGTTAGGCCAAACTTTATAATGACTTATCACTGAGAATCCAAACATTAAGGTGCAGAGAACTGCGCCAACACATTCAGATCTAGTGAAGGATGTCATGAAATACTTGTATGTTGTTTGTAGTTGTTTATAATGTGTCTTTAAATATTCCATATATATGTTGTGCATTTGGAAAATGTTCAATCCAAAATCTGTCCACCATTATAAAAAGAAAGTTAACTTCATAATTGTGTGTAACAACCTTAATATTTGATATATTTCTGTTCATTCACCATTTGCTCCTTATTGAATTGATTTTATTTATCTATTTGCTTCAGAAGGTCTGACATTTAACACATATATGATATAATTGAAGTTGTCTATTAAAAGTTCTGTTTCTGTTTTCAGATAATTTGTGTTTTTTGGCATAAAGCGGCTGAAGGCTCAAGGGTCCTGCTGTTTATTCAGTTTAAAGCAGGGATAACAAAACTTTTATTAAACAACCTCCAAATATGCCGGCGAGGCACCAAAACCCCCCCGCAGGCGTTCAAATTAGACGCGTCAGCAGCTAATGAAGCCTGACTGACTCTGCACCTCTGCTGCCTTTCCTCTTCCTCTTCCTCTTCCTCTTCCTCCCAGACAGATAGCCGGCATGGACAATAAGGCGTTGGAACCCGAGTCTGTGAGCGTCCCCTTGGAGGAGGTGGTCCTGTGCAATGGTGGCGTTGGCGTTGGCGTTGGCGTTGGCGGTCAGCAGCAGGAAGCGTCCATGTCGACCCACCTGAAGAAGGTGGAGAACCACATCTCTGAAGCTCAGCGATTCTCACACCTTCCCAAACGCTCGGCCGTGGACCTGGAGTTCAGCGACCTCTCCTACACCATCCAGGAGGGGCCATGCTGGAGGAGGAGAGGTAACACACACACACACACACACACACTTTTTACGATTGCATTTTGCTATTTACATGGTCATCTTGGTGTCGTACGCAATTCTCAATCAATATTATAGCGGCTCGGATCGGATCGAGGATTTGAGTTATCCCTAATATCTATTTTACATTCACGTGAAATCATCTTCAAACATCTGGTGTTTCACCAAAACTACATTTTACAAGATTACATTGAACACATCATGATAATGTTAGAATGTACCTTAGAAATACTCATTTTCACTGAGCGTAGCCTGAACGCATCATAATGTAACTCAATGGAACCTCGGTACGTTCTCCGTTAGCGGTTCTGCTCATAGCAACAAGAACTGTATCTAGGAAGCTCAGTCCGTGTGGACTTGGTTTGGGAACCAAAGGGTCACCAGTTCAATCCGAATGCAGAGTGTGACTGATAGTTGGAGAGTAGCCTACACACCGCTGAAGTGGCCTTGAGCAAGGCACCAGACCCCCACACTGGTGCCTGCTGCACAGTAGTAGCTTCATGTGTTAAAGCTGCATTCTCTCTCCTGACCACCAGGGGGCGACTCCTCTGGTTGTATAGAAGTCTATGCTTCATGTGTTAAAGCTGCATTCTCTCTACTGACCACCGGGGGGTGACTCCTCTGGTTGTATAGAAGTCTATGCTTCATGTGTTAAAGCTGCATTCTCTCTACTGACCACCAGGGGGCGACTCCTCTGGTTGTATAGAAGTCTATGCTTCATGTGTTAAAGCTGCATTCTCTCTCCTGACCACCAGGGGGCGACTCCTCTGGTTGTATAGAAGTCTATGCTTCATGTGTTAAAGCTGCATTCTCTCTACTGACCACCAGGGGGCGACTCCTCTGGTTGTATAGAAGTCTATGCTTCATGTGTTAAAGCTGCATTCTCTCTCCTGACCACCAGGGGGCGACTCCTCTGGTTGTATAGAAGTCTATATAAATGACTCTACTTCTCTTGATGTATTCCCTCAGTAAACATTGTAAACATGAGTTTATGGTCTCAATCTCTAGTTTCAAGTCTTCTTCAATACAGCGTGATGTTCATTTAGTAAATTATGGACATTTAGAGTCAAACAGACCATAAAGCAGGGGACGCTTTAGGGGCGGGGATACAAGATGATTGACAGGTTGACACCAGAGACGTATACGGCGTCTCTACGTCCCTCCTCCTCAGTCCAGAAATGGTCACTTCAAGCTTCACTAGTTGCAAAATTATGACGATGGTCAAAATGCTGAACTAGCGTTTTCAAACTGATTCACGTAGATCAAAGTTTAAAAGTAATTTTGAACCTCATGCTTTATAACGATCCTGTAGCCTAAAGGCCTAATATCTAACTATACCCTGGCTCGTAAACCTCCTGTTTTATTAAAATATGTTCTTTTCCAGTGTTAGTGTGTAAACAATTGAGGAAACTAATAGATGAGGAACAGCTGATCGGTGGAAGCAAATGTGTTAAAAACCTTCCCTCCTCAGATTAAAAGAGGCACTACTGTAAGATGTTACATCAAAGTGTTCTTCCTCCAGGCCGATGGAGTCAAACCCAAACCAGTCCGACGCCTCCACAGAATACTGAGTAATTAATATCCACCTGATTTTAATTGTTTAATTATCACAACTTTCTTTTGAATCCATTCACAAAGAGTGAACATCGAGAGCAGCGTCACGTTTCTCTCCGGTGAGTAAGATGCTGTAAACCAGCCGTGAGGCGGATGTTCTGTGTTTGTGCTGAGCGGGTTCTTCCTCTCAGGGTTCCACTGAGTGCTGCATTGTTTAGGTCATCAATAATGTAGCTGAGCCGAGGAACCGGGGAGAGGGGGTGAGGTAGGACGAAAGGAAAGGGAGGTGAAGTGAGGTACGGGGAAAAGGAATTAAGGTGAAGTGAGGTAGGGTGAAAAGGAAGTGAGGTGAAGTCAGGTGAAGTCAGGTGAAGTGAGGTGAAGTCAGGTGAAGTGAGGTACGGGGAAAAGGAAGTCAGGTGAAGTGAGGTGAAGTGAGGTGAAGTCAGGTGAGTTGAGGTACGGGGAAAAGGAAGTCAGGTGAAGTGAGGTAGGGTGAAAAGGAAGTGAGGTGAAGTGAGGTGAAGTGAGGTGAAGTCAGGTGAGGTGAGGTACGGGGAAAAGGAAGTCAGGTGAAGTGAGGTACGGGGAAAAGGAATTAAGGTGAAGTGAGGTAGGGTGAAAAGGAAGTGAGGTGAAGTCAGGTGAAGTGAGGTACGGGGAAAAGGAAGTGAGGTGAAGTGAGGTGAAGTCAGGTGAAGTGAGGTGAAGTCAGGTGAAGTGAGGTACGGGGAAAAGGAAGTCAGGTAAAGTGAGGTACGGGGAAAAGGAAGTCAGGTGAAGTGAGGTAGGGTGAAAAGGAAGTGAGGTGAAGTGAGGTGAAGTCAGGTGAAGTGAGGTGAAGTCAGGTGAAGTCAGGTGAGGTGAGGTACGGGGAAAAGGAAGTCAGGTGAGGTGAGGTACGGGGAAAAGGAAGTCAGGTGAAGTGAGGTACGGGGAAAAGGAAGTCAGGTGAAGTGAGGTACAGGGAAAAGGAAGTCAGGTGAGGTGAGGTGAAGTGAGGTGAAGTCAGGTGAAGTGAGGTGAAGTCAGGTGAAGTCAGGTGAAGTGAGGTGAAGTCAGGTGAAGTCAGGTGAAGTGAGGTGAAGTGAGGTGAAGTCAGGTGAAGTCAGGTGAAGTGAGGTGAAGTGAGGTGAAGTGAGGTGAAGTCAGGTGAAGTCAGGTGAAGTGAGGTGAAGTCAGGTGAAGTCAGGTGAAGTGAGGTGAAGTCAGGTGAAGTGAGGTGAAGTCAGGTGAAGTCAGGTGAAGTCAGGTGAAGTGAGGTGAAGTCAGGTGAAGTCAGGTGAAGTCAGGTGAAGTCAGGTGAAGTGAGGTGAAGTGAGGTGAAGTCAGGTGAAGTGAGGTGAAGTCAGGTGAAGTGAGGTGAAGTGAGGTGAAGTGAGGTGAAGTCAGGTGAAGTGAGGTGAAGTCAGGTGAAGTCAGGTGAAGTCAGGTGAAGTGAGGTGAAGTCAGGTGAAGTGAGGTGAAGTGAGGTGAAGTCAGGTGAAGTGAGGTGAAGTCAGGTGAAGTCAGGTGAAGTGAGGTAGGGTGAAAGTGTGTCTCATGATTCAAACATTTAACTTCTTTTCAAACTTTAAACTGCAAGTCAACACGACTGGAAGGAAACGTTATGTTTTGATCCATAATAACGTGTTAATAAAGAATAAATGTGTTGTGATTTGACCTAAATAAAAGCTCTTTCTGGTTAAGCTAGGCGTATAAACGGCTGCACGTCTGAACACTGAGCAGCCTCAGTGCAAAGTCGTTTCTTGAAAACGTGACAAATATTTAATATAACATAAACGTGAACTCTCTCTCTCCTACAAGTCTATACAAATGAGGTAATTATGTTTCTATTGCCTCAGTCTGTTAACCCAAACATAGCTGTGAGACGAGTTAGCAAGAAGCACAGACGGTAATCCACCGAACCGCCAAGAAGAACTGAAAGAAGGAGCAACTCAAATGAAAGGCAATAATATCTTGGAGCCCACCGGCTATCATCTGGAGCTTTTTATTTGTTTAGCATAAGCTTGTAAACTGAATAGCAGTGAAAACAACGGCACTACAGATATGATGTAAAGAGCAAGAACTACATCCGGTAAACCATGCCGTTAAAAGAACTTCAAGTCTTGGGTTTGGTACGACCACCAGAACAGCTGTTTGTGACCTTCAGACGAGGAGCGCCTGAGGGGAAGTTCCTCTTGGTTTTCTACTGAAGATGACAACACAGAGCCGTAACCGCGGAGAGTTCAGGTGTAACGATGTGCCTTTTAAGACTGAACTAAAGGTGCACTTACTTTGTCGGTTTAGGTGTTTTTAGGCACCGTTGGTGAGTTTGTGGGAAGCCGGTGAGGGATCGTGTCCTTGGTGCAAATCTGGTGACTCCTTCCCTAGTTCACAGGGAACTAGCTTGCACAGCTGGTGCTACTACTGTCGGTATTTAAGTCAACGGGCTGTTAACAGTGTTAAAGTTTGAAGTATTATCTTCATAAATGTTGAATTGATAAATCCTAAATAGTTGCTGGGAAATCAGACTGACCAAGTCAACAACTTCTTTAAAGTTAAGGCCTTTTATATCCTTTCGATAATGTTGTATCCTCTTCATAAATGTTTCATATTGCATTTATTATACTTGTATTGTGTCTATGATCAGATCTGCCTTTTCTCTTTATTTGGCCGTTGGTTCTGTCAACGTTACGATGACTCTACTTTGACTTCATCACAGGTTTAATTCACAAGTTGACTTTTTTAAAGTGTTCCTCGTGCTTTTGGTAATGTCCCTGCTGACTGGTTCCAAAGTGTGTTTCCATTGTGTAAGTGACTGAGATACAGAGAGCCAAGGAGGGGCCCCGATATAACGTGGACCTACAGAGAGATCTTGTTGAGCGATACCTTCCTGGTTATTGTTGAGGAGCCTCGTGAAGCGGTGCCATCAATGCCCCCTTTGTTGTTTCCAGGTTTCAAAGCCTTACTGAAGTGCCTGTCTGGAAGGTTCTGCAGCCGAGAGCTGATAGGAATCATGGGGCCCTCGGGGGCCGGGAAGTCCACCTTAATGAACATTCTGGCTGGATACAGGTAAGAATCCCCTTCTACTGTGAAGGGCCGTACCGACATCGAATAGTTGGAAACTTAATTCAGAACTACGTTTATGTTCTGAATCAAAATTCAAATTATTTATTTTTTTCTTCGTATTTCTGTTAATTTTGTTTGAACACAATATTTCTGCACAGTTGCAGATAGAGACCAGGATATGCTAATATTCTGATGATATTGTGATAGATGTGATCATTTGATTTGATTTATTTAGTATTATGATTTTCTGGCAGGAATCTAACAGCACCTTCACTTTTAAGAACATTTATTTTGGATTATTCATTTTTTATTATTTATTTATTCTGGCAGCAATATTAACAGCACCATTAATTACAATTATATAACTAACAATTCTTTTTTTTTTTTTAAATTTCTGGATTTGTACTCTTTTCTTGCAGCTATCTAACAGCACCATACGTTACAATTATATAACTACAAAGCTATATAATTTATTTTTATTTTATTTTTTATTTATTGGATTTTTATGTATCATTACGTGTCATTTAGCTGACACTTTTATCCAAAGCGACTTAAAATCATGTTACATTCATACACTGTAGAACAGCTACAGGGAGCAATTCAAGCAAAATGGTCCTTTTACAGTCTCTGTGTAACAGCTGGCCTCATGTTTATGGGCAGGATGTCACCGCTACTTATTGATTACAAAAGAACATGCAAAAGTCCACCAAACTGCTGGTTCAGATGATCATCCGGGTCGGTTCCAGAGCCGGTGCTGTGCGTGGAGGTGAGCCCAGCTATAGCTGGTACCGCTCCACCTCCCGCACCAGCTCCGGCTCTTTCCCCGCTAGCAAGGTGACGCTCCACGTCCCTAGAGCTCGTCTATGCTATGATCGACTCGCCCGCCCCCCTGCTCGGTCTACATAGCAACCGACCCCGATGCTTGTCCCTGGGGGTGGTGAGTCCCAGGGTGGCAGCTCCATGTTGTTTCTTTGGACTGAGCCCGACCGGGCCGTGTGTTTGTGTGTTTGTTTACTAGTCTGTTACTTCCACTGTAGTCTGTCTAGCCCATTGAACTGTGTGTGTGTGTGTGTGTCCTTCCAGGGAAACAGGGATGAAGGGTCAGATCCGGGTAAATGGGAAACCCAGGGACCTGAGGACCTTCAGGAAAATGTCCTGCTACATCATGCAGGAAGACATGCTGCTGCCACACCTCACGACGCGAGAGGCCATGATGGTGAGCAGACATTTAAACCTGTGGTCATTATCCTGAAATGCCTGTTGCACGACATGCGTCATGACACTCTTCCTCTCTGCTTTCAGGTTTCAGCCAACTTAAAGCTGGACGAATCTATGGATGTGAAGAAAGAACTGGTGAGCTGAACACATCGACTGGCTCAACAGAGACGGAGAGAGAACCATGATAACCATAAAACTTCCCCTTGAATCCTGAATCCTGACCTTAAACATGTAGAACTCTAAACTTAACCAGTTCAACTTAACTTAAGATGCAGGAATGCACACACAAAATGACACTTGGTACAATTTTACATGTGAACGTCTGCATCACTTGGTTTTGTGGGTGTCCTCCTCCGTCCAGGTGAACCAGATCCTGACGGCTTTGGGGCTCCTCGACTGCGCTCACACTCGCACCAGCTCGCTGTCCGGCGGGCAGTGCAAGCGGCTCGCCATCGCACTCGAGCTGGTCAACAATCCTCCCGTGATGTTCTTCGACGAGCCCACCAGGTGAGACTAGACCACCGGGTGAGACGGGCCCACCAGGTGAGACTAGACCACCGGGTGAGACGGGCCCACCAGGTGAGACTAGACCACCAGGTGAGACTAGACCACCAGGTGAGACTAGACCACCGGGTGAGACGGGCCCACCAGGTGAGACTAGACCACCGGGTGAGACGGGCCCACCAGGTGAGACTAGACCACCAGGTGAGACTAGACCACCAGGTGAGACGGGCCCACCAGGTGAGACTAGACCACCAGGTGAGACTAGACCACCAGGTGAGACGGGCCCACCAGGTGAGACTAGACCACCAGGTGAGACGGGCCCACCAGGTGAGACTAGACCACCAGGTGAGACTAGCCCGCCAGGTGAGACTAGACCACCAGGTGAGACTAGACCACTAGGTGAGACTAGACCATTGCAAGTTGATTGCAAGTCTTGCAGGCCTAATAACAACAAATTATAAATTAGGCATTATAACCATGTTTAAGCTAGCTAGCCTACCGTAGCTAGCTAGCTACTAGCAAACGGCTACCTGCAAGTCAGTGTAATGTTATTGAAACTAGCGATGGCATGTGCAGTGATGCACAATGTGACACATTAATGACACATTAGTGACACGTTAATGACACATTAGTGACACATTAATGACACATTAGTGACACATTAATGACACATTAGTGACACATTAGTGACACATTAATGGCGCTCTGTCTTGCGGTCCAGTGGGCTGGACAGCGTCTCGTGCTACCAGGTGGTCTCACTGATGCGCTCCCTGGCTCTGGGAGGACGGACCATCATCTGCACCATCCACCAGCCCAGCGCCAAACTGTTTGAGATGTTTGACAAGGTACAATGAACTTATATATGTGTGTCTGTGTGTCTGTGTGTCTGTCTGTGTGTCTGTGTGTCTGTCTGTCTGTCTGTCTGTGTGTCTGTCTGTCTGTCTGTGTGTGTGTGTGTCTGTGTGTCTGTCTGTGTCTGTCTGTCTGTCTGTGTGTCTGTCTGTGTGTCTGTGTGTCTGTGTGTCTGTCTGTCTGTCTGTCTGTGTGTCTGTCTGTCTGTCTGTGTGTGTGTGTGTCTGTGTGTCTGTCTGTGTCTGTCTGTCTGTCTGTGTGTCTGTCTGTCTGTCTGTCTGTGTGTGTGTGTGTCTGTGTTTCTGTCTGTCTGTCTGTCTGTCTGTGTGTGTGTGTCTGTGTGTGTGTGTGTCTGTCTGTCTGTGTGTGTGTGTGTCTGTGTGTCTGTCTGTGTCTGTCTGTCTGTCTGTGTGTCTGTCTGTCTGTCTGTCTGTGTGTGTGTGTGTCTGTGTTTCTGTCTGTCTGTCTGTGTGTGTGTGTCTGTGTGTGTGTGTGTCTGTCTGTCTGTGTGTGTGTGTCTGTGTGTGTGTCTGTCTGTCTGTCTGTCACATAGTTATAGAGACAATAACTAAGCATCATAAGTCAAATATGATTGACATGTAGGTCGTCCACCGGCCGCCCTTCACCTTTGACCTTGAATGTTTGTTGTTGCCCTCCAGCTTTACATCCTCAGTCAGGGACAGTGCATCTACAAAGGCTCCGTCCCGTACCTCATCCCCTACCTGAAGACTCTGGGCCTCTACTGCCCCACCTACCACAACCCTGCAGACTTCAGTACGTCCACACGTCGCATCCACACCGTGCGTTCGATCCCCCACCACGATTCTTTTTTTTTAAATCTCCGTGTCTCTCAGTCATCGAAGTGGCGTCCGGAGAGTACGGAGACCTGAACCCGGTGCTGTTCGAGGCGGTCCAAGGTGGAATGTGTGCGTTGGGAGAGAAGAAGAACCAGTGTGACAGCAACGGCCAGTCGGCGTGCGCGGCAAAGTGCCCGACGGTACGTGGGCCATCGGCATCGTGCACCACGACGCCCGTTCTCGTTTGTTTACACTCCAAAAAGACGACGGTTACGATAACATTTTGCTTTTTGCTTCTCTTATTTTGATGATTATTAATGTATTGTCTGTCTTGTGAGTGTGTAGCATAGAGACTGAAGGTAATAACCCGGACTAGAGCGCCTCTAGAGCACGTCATATACTCTTCGTTAGTGACATTAGAACATATCTGCTTCTGTTTAGTGCAAAAAAAACAATCGGCAGCTCCAATCGATCTATTTTGAAAGTAAGAAAAAAATCGTCAGATTAATCTTTGAAAATAAAGTAAATAAAACAAATCCTCGCCTGGTTCCTGGTGCGAGACGTTGGCCACCAGAATGCGTCGTGCTGCATCTGTTTTGTAGCGTATATTTTAACGCTATGGGATCATCCCTCCCCCCCCCCCCTCCTGCAGGAAGACGGACACATCGAGAGACATTCTTTTGCCACGAGCACACGGACACAGTTCTGTATCCTCTTCAAGAGGACCTTCGTCACGATATGTCGAGACCAGGTGGGCGATGGAAGATTACCGCCCCGCTTTTCCAAAAACACCGCCTCCCCCGAACTCAACGGGCGTTTTGTCGATGTGTTTCCGGTCCTCTCAGGTCCTGACCCACCTCAGACTGATGTCCCACGTCGCCATCGGCGTGCTGATCGGCCTCCTCTATCTGAACATCGGCAACGACGCCAGCAAGGTCTTCAACAACACCGGCTTCCTCTTCTTCTCCATGCTCTTCCTCATGTTCGGAGCGCTCATGCCGACCGTGCTGACCTGTGAGTCCGTGCGAAGGGGAGCGAATACTCTCTCTTCCTCGACTCGATGCTGACGTGTGAACGGCTTTGTGCGCCCTCTGCTAGTTCCTCTGGAGATGTCTGTGTTCCTGAGGGAGCACCTCAACTACTGGTACAGCCTGAAGGCCTACTACCTGGCCAAGACCATGGCCGACATCCCCTTCCAGGTGAGCTGCCAGTGTTGGGGGGTGGGGGCTCATTGAGGTACATGGTGCACCACTGCACTCTAGTGGTGCATGCAGGTTGTTGTTGTTGCAGTGGGTTATTACACTTCTGCACGTGTTTACCATTAATATTGATGTGTATTTCATTGTGTGTGTGGTATTTTAGTACTCTATTAGTACTCTATTAGTTAATAGTACCTATTAGTATGTGGACTGCCATTTTGGCTTTTTGGCTCCTTATGAGCCTGGTGTCGACCTGTCAATCACTTTGTAGCCCCGCCCCTAAAGCATCCCCTGCTTTATGGTCTGTTTGACTCTAAATGACCATCATTTACTAAATGAACATCACGCTGTTTTGAAGAAGACTTGAAACTAGAGATTGAGACCAAAAACTAATGTTTACAATGTTTACTGAGGGAATACATCAAGAGAAGTAGAGTCATTTATATAGACTTCTATACAACCAGAGGAGTCGCCCCCTGGTGGTCAGGAGAGAGAATGCAGCTTTAACACATGAAGCGTAGACTTCTATACAACCAGAGGAGTCGCCCCCTGGTGGTCAGTAGAGAGAATGCAGCTTTAACACATGAAGCGTAGACTTCTATACAACCAGAGGAGTCGCCCCCTGGTGGTCAGTAGAGAGAATGCAGCTTTAACACATGAAGCGTAGACTTCTATACAACCAGAGGAGTCGCCCCCTGGTGGTCAGTAGAGAGAATGCAGCTTTAACACATGAAGCGTAGACTTCTATACAACCAGAAGAGTCGCCCCCTGGTGGTCAGTAGAGAGAATGCAGCTTTAACACATGAAGCGTAGACTTCTATACAACCAGAGGAGTCGCCCCCTGGTGGTCAGGAGAGAGAATGCAGCTTTAACACATGAAGCGTAGACTTCTATACAACCAGAGGAGTCGCCCCCTGGTGGTCAGTAGAGAGAATGCAGCTTTAACACATGAAGCGTAGACTTCTATACAACCAGAGGAGTCGCCCCCTGGTGGTCAGGAGAGAGAATGCAGCTTTAACACATGAAGCGTAGACTTCTATACAACCAGAAGAGTCGCCCCCTGGTGGTCAGTAGAGAGAATGCAGCTTTAACACATGAAGCGTGGACTTCTATACAACCAGAGGAGTCGCCCCCTGGTGGTCAGGAGAGAGAATGCAGCTTTAACACATGAAGCGTAGACTTCTATACAACCAGAGGAGTCGCCCCCTGGTGGTCAGTAGAGAGAATGCAGCTTTAACACATGAAGCATAGACTTCTATACAACCAGAGGAGTCGCCCCCTGGTGGTCAGTAGAGAGAATGCTACGTTAGCCAGCTAGCTATCAAGCACTAACATAAAGCTGGATGAACGTAACTATCGTGTGAACTATCATTTCAGGTGCTCTGCCCCATCATGTACTGCAGCATCGTGTACTGGATGACCGAGCAGCCTCCTGAGGCCAGCCGCTACCTGCTCTTCCTGGCCCTGTCCATCTGCACGGCCCTGGTGGCCCAGTCCCTGGGCCTCCTGGTCGGGGCCGCCTCCCCCTCGCTACAGGTACGCCGCGTCGCACCGCTCGACGTCAGACCGACGGCCACGCGTTACACACACGAGTGAAGAACACGGCGTCTCTTTGTTCAGGTGGCCACGTTCGTCGGGCCGGTCACAGCCATCCCCGTGCTGCTGTTCTCCGGATTCTTTGTGAACTTTGACACCATCCCCAAATATCTGCAGTGGAGCTCCTACGTGTCGTATGTCAGGTGAGTGCAGGAGTCAGGGCGGAGCTCATATTAGAGAAATATTATGACCATAGTACGTGTTGTTACAACCTGGATCATTTATATTGTCCCTAAGTAATCATTTAGATCTGTTGAAAGTATTGTGTAATCACAGAAAACACAAACTAACTCATTATTACGGCTTTGCAGGTTAATAGAAATATGCAAAAACATATATTCAATAAAGTTTTATTCATATTGCACCTTTCAAACAATTCAAAAGTGCCTGTGTGTGTGTGTGTGTGTGTGTGTGTGTGTGTGTGTGTGTGTGTGTGTGTGTGTGTGTGTGTGTGTGTGTGTGTGCTGGAGAGGCTGACTTTCCATTCTAATCTCCATGAAGCATATATGTAAAAATATATATGATATATATATATTTTATATAAATATATATAATATATAAATATCTATTTATATATATATCCTATACATAAATATGTATAGGATATATATATATAAATCTATATATATATTTATATATATGATATATCTATATTTTACATAAATATATATAATATATAAATATCTATTTATATATATCATATATATAAATATGTATATGATATATATATATTTATATATATATTTATATATATGATCATTATATCCCTCTCTCAGGTACGGCTTCGAGGGCGTCATCCTGTCCATCTACGGGATGAACCGGTCCGAGCTGGCTTGTCCGGGGAAAGTTTGCAAGTTCCAGAAGCCCGAAGAGGTTCTGCAGCTTCTGGACGTGGAAGACGCAGAACTCTACGTGGACTTCATCGTGCTCGCCGTCTTCTTCATCGTGCTGCGGCTGGCGACCTTCCTCATCCTCCGCTACAAGGTCACTTCTGAGCGATAGGAGCTTCACCCCATAAGACCTCTCTCTCTCTCTCTCCCCCTCTCTCTCTCTCTCCCCCTCTCTCCCCCCCTCTCTCTCCCTCCCCCCTCTCTCCCCCACACTCTCTCTATCTCTCTCTCTCTCCCTCTCTCTCCCTCCCCACTCTCTCCCTCCCCACTCTCTCTCTCTCTCCCTCTCTCCCCCACACTCTCTCTCTCTCCCTCCCCACTCTCTCTCTCTCTCTCTCTCTCTCTCTCCCTCCCCACTCTCTCCCTCCCCACTCTCTCTCTCTCTCTCTCCCTCCCCCCCTCTCTCCCCCACACTCTCTCTCTCCCTCCCCACTCTCTCCCTCCTCACTCTCTCTCTCTCTCCCTCTCCCCCACACTCTCTCTCTCTCTCTCCCTCCCCACTCTCTCTCTCTCTCTCTCTCTCTCCCTCCCCCCTCTCTCCCCCACACTCTCTCTCTCTCCCTCTCTCTCCCTCCCCACTCTCTCCCTCCCCACTCTCTCTCTGTCTCTCCCTCCCCACTCTCTCTCTCTCTCTCTCTCTCTCCCTCCCCCCTCTCTCCCCCACACTCTCTCTCTCTCCCTCCCCACTCTCTCCCTCCCCACTCTCTCTCTCTCTCTCCCTCCCCACTCTCTCTCTCTCTCTCCCTCTTTGTGTTTCTTCCCCCCCCCCCCCTCTGTCTCTCCACAGACACACAACCTCTCATTCATAAAACGCCGCTTTGAGGGCGGAGCCTCACTTCCGGTTTGACCTCAGCCACGTGACTGACCTGAAGGCGTTTGAAGAGGCCACGCCCCTTTTCGTTTCATATCGATGTTTGTTTGAGACTTCGGTTCCACAGAACTGAGCGTTTAGGACCAAGTGGGATGAATCGTGCCTGAACACTGGAGATGCTGTTTGTTGTATTCTTTGTTTTGTTGTTGTTGTTGTTGTTGTCGGCGACAGCTGGGTGTTGTCCCCCGAAAAACAAATTAAATCCTTGTTTGAGCTAGATTGTTTTTTAACATGTTGATAGTTGTAAATTAAGCTTTATCATGATTGTCTATGGAAATTTTTTATTTTTTGTACAATAATATGAAACCTTTAAAAATCTCCGTTGAAGATGAACATCGTTCAGCCTTAATCATTTTATACTGTACTGTATTATCTTTAGTATTATATGCATAGACAGTATATATATATATATATATATATATATATATATATATATATATATACATACATACATCTATCAGCTTGATAGATTAATTTCTGTGTCTTTATTATTTTATGCAGTCATGTTTGGTGCTAACCTGAAGGTTTCATGTTTTATTTTGAAATCCATGCCAAAGGAAGTGATGCATCCGGACTGCAGGTGACAGGAAGCACTGAGCAGTTTTAGGAACAACCAAAGAAGAAGTCCTGTGACAGGAAGTGCGCTCACGTTTTATTCACAGCGTGTCGACAGTCTCTCTGCTGTTGTTGTTTTTGTTGTTGTTTGTTTGCCACTTAAATGTTCGTTCATTCTCTTTTTAGATATATTCTGGATAACTTTCAGCTCAACAGCTGCGTCAAGTGTCTGATGTTCCAATAAAATCAGATCGAACTACTTTGATTAAATATCTCACTTTATTCATTATCCTTTTGATTGTTGTTTTTATCGGAAGCACTTTGTGACTTTATTTTGAAGGTGCGTTATGAATAAGATTATTATTATTATTATTATCCCTATACAAAATTGCAACAAAAATTGTATTCTGTGAAATGTAAAACGTGTATTTAATTGGTTAATTACCACCTCCTATGTGGTGTTGTGTATGTATAAATAAAATAATAATAACAATATATATATATTTAAAAACAAATTATATATTTATACGTATGTAATGATATATATCAAAATATTAATGTATTTATATATCTTTACATTTATATGTATATATATCTAAATACATTTATAAACATCAATCTAAATATATACATATATATTTACATTTATATATATATATAAATAAATACATTTATAAATATCAATGTAAATATATACATATATGTATATAAACGTATCCATTGTGGCTGGTGGAGCTCTATGCAAACTATTAAAAGAATGAATAGATGTCATGTGACCAGGAGAACAATATATGTCATGTGACCAGGAGAACAATAGATGTCATGTGACCAGGAGAACAATAGATGTCATGTGACCAGGAGGACAATAGATGGCATGTGACCAGGAGAGAACAATAGATGTCATGTGACCAGGAGGACAATAGATGTCATGTGACCAGGAGGACAATAGATGTCATGTGACCAGGAGGACAATAGATGGCATGTGACCAGGAGAGAACAATAGATGTCATGTGACCAGGAGGACAATAGATGTCATGTGACCAGGAGGACAATAGATGTCATGTGACCAGGAGGACAATAGATGTCATGTGACCAGGAGTACAATAGATGTCATGTGACCAGGAGAACAATAGATGTCATGTGACCGGGAGGACAATAGATGTCATGTGACCAGGAGGACAATAGATGTCATGTGACCAGGAGGACAATAGATGTCATGTGACCAGGAGGAACAATAGATGTAATGTGACCAGGAGAACAATAGATGTCATGTGACCAGGAGGACAATAGATGTCATGTGACCAGGAGGACAATAGATGTCATGTGACCAGGAGAACAATAGATGTCATGTGACCAGGAGGACAATAGATGTCATGTGACCAGGAGAATAATAGATGTCATGTGACCAGGAGGACAATAGATGTCATGTGACCAGGAGGACAATAGATGTCATGTGACCAGGAGGACAATAGATGTCATGTGACCAGGAGAACAATAGATGTCATGTGACCAGGAGGAACAATAGATGTCATGTGACCAGGAGGACAATAGATGTCATGTGACCAGGAGGAACAATAGATGTCATGTGACCAGGAGGACAATAGATGTCATGTGACCAGGAGAACAATATATGTCATGTGACCAGGAGAACAATAGATGTCATGTGACCAGGAGGACAATAGATGTCATGTGACCAGGAGAACAATAGATGTCATGTGACCAGGAGGACAATATATGTCATGTGACCAGGAGGACAATAGATGCCATGTGACCAGATGAACAATAGATGTCATGTGACCAGGAGGACAATAGATGTCATGTGACCAGGAGAACAATAGATGTCATGTGACCAGGAGGAACAATAGATGTCATGTGACCAGGAGAACAATATATGTCATGTGACCAGGAGGACAATAGATGTCATGTGACCAGGAGAACAATAGATGTCATGTGACCAGGAGAACAATAGATGTAATGTGACCAGGAGAACAATAGATGTCATGTGACCAGGAGGAACAACATAACAGAGTGACAACACATTCAATGAATTTGACAGCAATGATTTATTTAATGAGAGTAGCTTGATGACCATAAATCACATTAACAGTGGAAACCTACTAATGACCTGAGGAGGGCAGCGATGCGCCGCTGCTGCTTCCAGTCTGCCGCTAATTGAATGGACGAAGAAGAAGAGACCGGAAGAAGAAGGAGAAGGAGAGCAGAGGTTGTTTGTTTACTTTCATTAAATGCCGTGAAGGTCTTCAACAATAATAATAATTAGCCTGCTGACAGTTTCCACTTCCGGTCCACAGGTACGGTTCCAGTAGGTTAACATTGTAACCACCACACAGAAGCTCGTGCTCTATTCAAACCTTTTAACCAGATACGTCATCAGATGAGTCACACATTAACTTCTCTTGTTGTTATTAGTAGACACTAACAATAATAATAAGCATAATTACGTTTCAACTTCACGTGCAATGTTTTTTAAAAATTATATTATTTATTTTTACATCTCAATATTTATTTTATATTTTATTTCCGCTAGGCACTTTTTATACCTTTCTTTAATATATATTCTTTCGTTGTATTTTACGTTTTTAATTATTTACTTTATCTACGTGCTTTTATTATATTATATGTTTCACCGGTGTCAGTGTTATTTATTTTACACTTAATAGTTGTCACTTGATTGTTCATATATATTTTTAGTGTTTTTTGCTGTTCTTCTGTTAATGACATATGTATTGAAACTGTAATATTATTGTGTAGTGTTGTATGTTGATGATGTTTTTGCCTAATAACTCCCCTGACTTTACTGGTCTGTGACCAGCAGCAGTGAAGAGGGATGCTGCCGCTAGTGGGAGCTGAGCTGACTCCAGTGCAGCTCTACCGACTGCTCCTCAGGTGTTGCAGGCAGTTGCCCACCGCAGCGATGCAGCGGCATTATCGGCACGCCATAAGACAGGTGAGCTCACCTGGGCGCCGAGCGGCTGACGAGATACAACATGTAGAAATGTGCTGTCAAACAACTCGCTCATAAAGCTTTAAAACAAGCTTCTGTTGCTCTGGTCATGAATCTGAAATAATTCATTCATTTAAATCAATTGTAAACAATAAGACAGAAGTATATATATACATTTATATATATATATATATATATATATATAATATATACTATATATATATATTAATAAATATTGATATACAGTATGTATATATATAAATGATGGCCATCCCCATGCTCACTTAAGTATATATATATGTATATACATACTATATATATATATATATATATAAATATATATATATATAATATATACTATTTATATATATATTAATAAATATTGATATACAGTATGTATATATATAAATGATGGCCATCCCCATGCTCACTTAAGTATATATATATGTATATACATACTATATATATATATATATAAATATATATATATAATATATACTATTTATATATATATTAATAAATATTGATATACAGTATGTATATATATAAATGATGGCCATCCCCATGCTCACTTAAGTATATATATATGTATATACATACTATATATATATATATATATATATATAAATATATATATATATAATATATACTATTTATATATATATATATATTAATAGATATATATATATGTGTATGTGTATATATATATACATATACTAAAAAAGAATATACATTTATATATATATATAAATTATGGTCACCCCCATGCTCACTTAAGTGTATGTATATATATATTATATACTATTTATATATATATATATTAATAAATATATATATGTATAATTTATATATGTGTATATCTATATATAATAATAAATAGAATATACATTTATATATGTGTGTGTGTGTGTGTGTGTGTGTGTGTGTGTGTGTGTGTATACATATATGTATGTAAATACATATACAATCGGACCACACATTGATAGCTAACTCTGGAGTCAGGCACCGGTCCCAAAAGAGTCACAAGGTCGTCTAGTTTTATACGATCTGAAAAAGCACTTGGTCACCCCGATGCTTTTGGTTTCCAGGGTTACGTCAGTCACTCGGATGAAGACGACCCGGAGAGGATACAGATGATAATCCAAAGAGCTGTCGCAGACGCAGCCTGGGTCCTCGACAAAGTACGAACAAAGGTCTTTTTTTAACGTTATTCTCATTTCAAGTTGACCTGCCACATTTAATTCTCTTTTTTATTTACAGTACAACAAGAAGAAGTGATGTTCGTAACCCACGGGGGTCGGTGGATGGGATGTTCGTCGTGTTATTGGTTCTCGTTATTGTGGAGACGTGAATGATGAAGCGACATCTGGTGGACTGTTTGGACTCGTCATCATCTATAAAGAAGAAGTGTAAATACTGTTCCTAAGATTGAAATGACATGACTGTACTGTAATTCTTTTTTCAATAAATTAATTCTCAATAATTGTAGCCTGCAGTGAAACTTGAAGTTACCACGAGGAACTTTAGTGTTGGTTCTGTCGCCCCCTGTGGACTAAAGTGGTAGTGTTGGTTCTGGCGCCCCCTGTGGACTAAAGTGGTAGTGTTGGTTCTGGTGCCCCCTGTGGACTAAAGTGGTAGTGTTGGTTCTGGTGCCCCCTGTGGACTAAAGTGGTAGTGTTGGTTCTGATGCCCCCTGTGGACTAAAGTGGTAGTGTTGGTCCTGGTGCCCCCTGTGGACTAAAGTGGTAGTGTTGGTCCTGGCGCCCCCTGTGGACTAAAGTGGTAGTGTTGGTTCTGAAGCCCCCTGTGGACTAAAGTGGTAGTGTTGGTTCTGAAGCCCCCTGTGGACTACAGTGGTAGTGTTGGTTCTGTCGCCCCCTGTGGACTAAAGTGGTAGTGTTGGTCCTGGTGCCCCCTGTGGACTAAAGTGGTAGTGTTGGTCCTGGCGCCCCCTGTGGACTAAAGTGGTAGTGTTGGTTCTGGTGCCCTCTGTGGACTAAAGTGGTAGTGTTGGTCCTGGCGCCCCCTGTGGACTAAAGTGGTAGTGTTGGTTCTGGTGCCCCCTGTGGACTAAAGTGGTAGTGTTGGTTCTGAAGCCCCCTGTGGACTAAAGTGGTAGTGTTGGTTCTGGTGCCCCCTGTGGACTAAAGTGGTAGTGTTGGTCCTGGCGCCCCCTGTGGACTAAAGTGGTAGTGTTGGTTCTGGTGCCCCCTGTGGACTAACGTGGTAGTGTTGGTTCTGGTGCCCCCTGTGGACTAAAGTGGTAGTGTTGGTTCTGGTTCCCCCTGTGGACTAAAGTGGTAGTGTTGGTTCTGGTGCCCCCTGTGGACTAAATTGGTAGTGTTGGTTCTGATGCCCCCTGTGGACTAAAGTGATAGTGTTGGTTCTGGTGCCCCCTGTGGACTAAAGTGGTAGTGTTGGTTCTGGTGCCCCCTGTGGACTAAAGTGGTAGTGTCTCTGAGCACCAGGGTCCCTTTAGATCAGTGGTTCTCAACTGGTCTGGCTGGGGGACCCACCATCACCCCTGAATGACAAGTTTTCATCTTCTCAAATATTAAGTTATATATACATATATATATAAAGTATTTAATCAAAAGATGGCGCAGCCTGAGATAGTAAAGAATATCACAGAATGCACAAACACAACTAGTTAGGAATATTCCCTTTTACAGTCAATTATAAACCAAAGAGCGCGTCTTAAGGACACAATGTAATACAACATACATAACTATTCAGTAGCTTGAGCCTTTTTTTAAATACATGAAATAAAAAAGTCTAACTACTGAAAGACTTTTGTCAGATTACCTTCTCATTAGGTAAACTTTGATTCCAACACACTATAGTTCACGTTTGATGGAGAGTTTGTGGAACACGTGTTCTGTCTTTCACCCAGTGAGGTACCAGACAAACGTTATTTAAATTGAATTCGTTCTCCTCGACCGTCTTTCTCGTGGTACTTGAGAGCAGCGCCGGTTTCTAATTGTTCTGGTTTATTGTCAAGACACTCAGTTCAGGTTCACTACAACGTGTTTGAGGTGGTTCTTCTCGTGTGATAAGAACCATGAAGATGGTTCATTGTAACCAAACAGGAAATGTTCCAGATTCATCCATTAAAGTCGCCAACTGAACTGCAGAGGGATGTGGTGCGTTCAAGTCCTGTGGGATTCAGGGTTGTAAGGTTTGTTCAAATGCATCAAATAACGTTAGAATACAATTTATATTCCACCCCCCACTGCAACAACCCACAGCACCCCACCCCCCAACGTGTCCCTTAAGCATGCCTTAAAGACATACAAAACTGGATGACCAACAACTTCCTAATGCTGAACTGAAGTTAATCTACTAGATATGAATTATGTAATGACACAGTTTCTCTAGATGGCATTGCATTGGCATCCAGCACCACCGTAAAGTGCCTTTTTTCACCTTTGTAATATTTTTAAAGTCGAAGACAGAAAACACTGGACAGAGCCCGAGGTTTGATCCCGGGGAGGGAGAGAACCACGTAATCATGGACTGTACATAAGAAGTTCTCCTACAGGGGGCGCCAGAGATCCCAGAGGACTACAATCTAAATAACACATTTACTGAATCTTTCGTTCAAAAGTCCTCCATCAAACCTCTGACCACTGGACGACTCTCCTCCTCAGCTTTAGGGTCGCAGGACAGAATCACCAGGAGGGAATATGGTTGTGATACAGTAAATTATTATTAAACTGATCTAAAGACTCTTTGTCTGAACTTGTTAAGCTGCAGTCATTTAGTTTTCTATTTGAACCTTTTTAACAGCTTTTATTTCACCTTCACGGCTCTTTGAACCCACAGAGCAGTTGGATAAATAATCCCACGTGATGCTCCTCAGCCAATCAGATCCACTAGGAGACAAAGCAGCAGGATTCTGAGCAGACGCATGAGTCATGATCATGAAGCCAGTTTCCCACTAGACCGGCTGCACTGGTTTATCTCTCTGGTTACTTCAAGCACTTCTCTTCGGAGGGACCGACTCTCTTTCCTCCCCGGGATCGAACGTCGGGTGCTGTCTACTCTTTTAATTTTGGGCTGTAGGATTGATTAAGCCCAATTTACACATCATAGTTGGACTGGGTAAAACCGTACAATAAACATGAGAACATATATTGATGTTGTACATCAAATTAAACAAGTGTACTTGGGCTACAATAATCAGTCAGCCATTTCAACACAACTCAAACACCAACTGAAAGAATTATGAAAATATCATCATAATTTTGTCAGGAGTCAGCCCACTCCGGAACTAGCAACCCGTAGCTCGGTGCTATCAGAAAAAGCCAGATAGCACAAAGCAAGAGGACTCCACACAGATTCTAAATATCTTTACAAAATCCTTCTGCACCAAAGCATCACTGAGATATGAGCCAAAGAACACAGCAACATGAATCGCTTTAGTGCTTTACAGTCACAAATGTTGCTTATCTTTGGCTTTTTTTTTAAACAGAAACATTTTTCTTCTTCTAATCCATAAAGACTGCTGTATTTGATGTATTGAACACCATAAGTAATATACAAGTGACATATATGGTTTGGTACATGAGAAAATTCAAATTGCCCAAATGCCCATTTCGCCTAATTTATCTGTACTAAAACCTCTCTAACTTTGTTCTGCTTTACTTTTTCAAAGTCAAACTTTGCAGAGAGACTGGTCCCATATTGTGCTATGATCTCTGATGTGCTGTTTCTGTTTCTGTGCATCCTTCCAAGAGATAATCATCCTGAAAGTGCTTCTTTTTTTTAGGCAAACCTGGAAATTCAACTTTTGCTGTCTTTCATCTTTATTTACTCTTAACCAGTAACAATTATAATAATATTTACACATCTGAACAAAATCACACATGGTTTGCCATTATTATAACAAGACAGCCAAACAATGTCCAGTGGCTTCAGCAACCCCACCCAAATCTTCAGGAGCTGCCTCTTCTCTAGGGGACATGTTGGTCGGGTTTAGGAGTTCCTCAAAGCTCATTCAACTGCCCCACGATGTCCCCCGTCCGGGTCAGCGGTTCGCCAGTACCCCCCCTCTGACCACAGATCCTAGCGGCTGCATCCACAACAGAAGCTTTGAACAAGGTCCCCTCAGATTATATGTGCCCAACCTGCTTCAGGATGTGTGAGAAGTTCTTCTGGATTCTGGAGTTGGGAGTTGAAGACCTCCCTGACAGGATCCTCTGCCGGACATTCCCAGTTCACCCTCATGACATGTTTGGGCTTGCCAGGTCTTTCTAGCCAGCTCCCCGCTATCTGATCCAACTCACCACCAGGTGGTGATCCGTTGACAGCTCTGCTCCTCTCTTCACCCGAGTGTCCAAGACATACGGCCCCAGATCAGATTATCAATCACCCCCCGCCAGGTTTCTCTGTCATTGCCCACGTAAGCATTGAAGTCTCCCAGGAGAACTATAAAGGTGGCAGACGGCGCCCTTTCCAGGACCACCGACTCCAAAATGGGCCGGATACTCCAAACTGCATTTTGGTGCATAAGCACAAACAACAGTTAGAGCCTTACTCCCCACACCCTGCAATGAGGCGACCCACTGGTTCTCCGGGGAAAACCCCCGTTCGGTGCCTCTCACCCTGGGCAACTCCAGAAAAGTCCAACCCGCCTCCAAGAGCTTGGTTTCCAGAGCCAGTTCTGTGCGTGGAGGTGAGCCCAACTATATCTAAGTGAAGGTTGGAACATAGACCCCCCCGGTAAATTGAGAGCTTTGCCTTCCAGCTCAGCTCCCTCTTCACCAAGACGGTCCAGTACAGCGCATGGTTTACTGCTGCAGCCGCACCGATCCACCTGTCGATCTCCCGCTCCATCTTACCCTCACTCGTGAACAATACCTGGAGATACTTGAACTCCTTCGCTTGCGGTAGGCACTTTGAAAACGCCTCCTCCATGAATCTTAACGTGGTTGACTCAATTATATCTCTCGATCAAGCCAGAGAAAACCAACCAGTCCTTAAGCATGCCTTAAAGACATAAATAACTGGATGACCTGCAACATCCTAATGCTAAACTGAAGTTAATCTACTAGATATCAATTATGAAATGATACAGTTTCTCTAGATGGCATTGCATTGGCATCCAGCACCACCGTAAAGAAACTATATCACTGGAGCACAAGACAGGGATCTCAAATGGGTCGATGAACCGCGGTGACAACTTACAGGATTCGGTCTTTAGCGGGATGTCCTTTGCCAAGCCACACCCTTTGACCGACCTGGTAGAAAGGAGCAGGAATGCGGTGACGATCCGCCAAGCGCTTATTCTGTTCCGCCGTACGGAGAAGAGCGGCCCAGGTCTCTCTCCACAACCTCCTACAGAGACGGATGTGGAGCTGCACAGAGAAAACGGGTATCTCCACCTCCTGAGCGGGGAACAGGGATGGCTGGTATACCAGGGAGACCTCGAACAGCGAGTGACCAGTGGCCGACGAAGTATGGGAGTTGTGGGCGTACTCTACCCAGGACAGGTGATCACTCCAGCTTGAATGGTTCGACGCTACCACGCACCGGAGGGATGCCTCGAGCTCTTGATTTAGTCTCTCCGTCTGCCCGTTAGACTGGGGGTGGAACCCGGAGGACAGACTGATTGTTGTGCCGAGGGCCCGGCCGAAGGCTCCCCAGACCTGGGATATGAACTGCGGACCACGGTCTGACACGATGTCCACCGGAATCCCATGGAGCCGAACACCTGGTTGACCATAATGTCTGCCGTCTCCCAAGCAGAGGGAAGCTTGGGCAGAGCGAGGAAGTGGGCAGTTTTGGAGAAGCGGTCTACCACCGTGACAATGACCGTGTTCCCTTGCGACGGTGGCAGGCCTGTGACAAAGTCCAAGGCGATGTGAGACCAAGGACGATGTGGCAATGGGAGTGGTTGCCGCAGGCCGGCAGAGGGTCGATGTGATGACTTGTTGCGAGAACAGATGGAGCAGGCCAGGACAAATGCTCTGGTGTCTGCCTCCAGCAACTTCCACCAAAATGTCCACCGGAACATGTCGATGGTAATCCTGACGCCCTGGTGACAGGAGAACTAGGAGCTATGAGCCCATTGGAGCACTTGGGAGTGTGCAGGCGTTCAGGCGTGCAGTTTTCGTCATCGTAATTTCCCTCTGCCGGGGTCAATAGTGTTCCCTTCTCGCCTCATAGGGTCCATTGGACCTGGCTGTGTCTGAAGCTGGTCCTATGTCCTGTGTCCTTGCCCCTGCTTCCTGCATCCAGCCTCTGGCCTAGACCTGGCCTCCTTCCCAATGACCCTGCCTCCTTCTCTTTGCGTCCTGCCTCAACGTCCAACCTCATTGGTCTGGCCTCTTTCGCGATGCCTCATGCCTGGTGGACCGGCCTCCTGCCTCCATGGCCCTGCTGACAAAATCAACTGAATTGAATTGTAACAAAACAGGAAATGTTCCAGATTCATCCATTAAAGTCGCCAACTGAACTGTAGAGACAAGTGATGTGGTGCGTTCATGTCCCGTGGCATTCAGGCTTGTAAGACATAACATATTTGATTATTTACTTTTTTTTAAAAATACAATTGATATTCTGGATTAGTTTTCTTAATATCAAATAAGTTAAAACTATTTGGGGCTGTCATCACTTCTACAATAGGGATTCATTTAAATATTCTTCTGCTGCTGTATTTTTATTATTATCATTAAAAACACTGATCAAACTGTATTTTAGGGAACAAGAAGATCATTCTGAGATCTCTGGAGCCGTCTCCAACCCCTTTATTTCTAGGAGAGATTACCTTCTGAAAGTTAAAGTAATCAGTGTTTCTAAGTGTTGAACACAGTCTCTTTCAAGCTGCTCTTCTCACTGGAATGAAGCATAGCTTGAAAACCGCTCCCTCTTCTTCCTGGAATGAAGGATAGCTTGAAAACCGCTCCCTCTTCTTCCTGGAATGAAGGATAGCTTGATAACCGCTCCCTCTTCTTCCTGCTCTCAAACACACGAGCTCCGCTCTGTCTGTATTTCCTGGTTCCTCCCCTTCAGGTCTACAGTTGTACAGATGGGTGTAACCAACATGAAGGTGAAGTGCAGCAGCTGACAGCCTCCATTCACTGAACCATCACATGTTGTTCAGATCAGAGCTCAAAGCAGAGTCTCTTCTGAGGAAGTGAATCTCAGACAGTCGTTGCTACTGAGAGGTGAAATGGAGCAGAAAGGAGTTCAACTGGACTGGGAGACCTTCTCTTGTTCCATCTGTCTGGATCTCCTGAAGGATCCGGTGACTACTACCTGTGGACACAGCTACTGCATGAACTGTATTGAAGCCCATTGGGATGAAGAGGACGGGAAGAAGCTCCTCAGCTGCCCTCAGTGTAGGCAGACCTTCACACCGAGGCCTGTCCTGCTGAAGAACACCATGTTGGCAGTTTTAGTGGAGCAGCTGAAGAAGACTGGACTCCAAGCTGCTCCTGCTGATCACTGCTATGCTGGACCTGAAGATGTGGCCTGTGATGTCTGCACTGGGAGGAGACTGAAGGCCTTCAAGTCCTGTCTGATGTGTCTGGTTTCTTACTGTGAGAAACACCTTCAACCACATCATGATGCACCTCCATTAAAGAAACACAAGCTGGTGGACCCCTCCAACCAGCTCCAGGAGAACATCTGCTCTCGTCATGACGAGGTGATGAAGATGTTCTGCCGTACTGATCAGCAGTGTATCTGCTACCTCTGCTCTCTGGATGAACATAAAGGCCACAACACCGTCTCAGCTGCAGCAGAAAGGACCGAGAGGCAGAGAGAGCTGGAGGGGAGTCGACTAAACATCCAGCAGAGAATCCAGGACAGAGAGAAAGACCTGAAGCTGCTCCATCAGGAGGTGGAGGCCATCAACCTCTCTGCTGATAAAACAGTGGAGGACAGTGAGAAGATCTTCACTGAGCTGATCCGTCTCATGGAGAACAGAAGCTCTGATGTGAAGCAGCAGGTCAGATCCCAGCAGAGAACTGAAGTGAGTCGAGTCAAAGAGCTTCAGGAGAAGCTGGAGCAGGAGATCACTGAGCTGAAGAGGAACGACGCTGAGCTGAAGCTGCTCTCACACACAGAGGATCTCAACCAGCTTCTCCACCACTACCCCTCACTGTCACCACTCAGTGGGTCTACAGACTCATCCAGCATCAACATCCGTCCTCTGAGATACTTTGAGGACGTGACGGCGGCTGTTTCAGGAGTCAGAGATGAACTACAGGACGTCCTGAGAGACAAGTGGACAAACGTCTCACTGACGGGAACTGAAGTGGGTGTTTTACTGTCTCCACCAGAGCCCACGACCAGAGCTGGATTCTTAGAGTATTCATGTGAACTCACTCTGGATCCAAACACAGCAAACACACAGCTGTTATTATCTGATGGGAACAGAAAAGCAAGATTAATGAAGGAACATCAGTCTTATTCTAGTCACTCAGACAGGTTCAGTGAATGTCTTCAGGTCCTGAGTAGAGAGAGTCTGACTGGACGTTGTTACTGGGAGGTGGAGTGGAGAGGAGGAGGAGTTTATGTAGCAGTCTCATACAAGAACATCCAGAGAGAAGGGGGCTGGAATGAATGTGGATTTGGATCCAATAACAAATCTTGGGGATTAACATGTCTCAATAACAGTTTAACATTTCTTCACAACAAAGTCCAAACTTCCGTCTCTGGTCCTCAGTCCTCCAGACTAGGAGTGTACCTGGATCACACAGCAGGTATTCTGTCCTTCTACAGCGTCTCTGAAACCATGACTCTCCTCCACAGAGTCCAGACCACATTCACTGAGCCTCTCTATGCTGGACTTGGGTTTTATGGACTTTGGTTTCATTTTTATGGTTTTAGTATTGGAGACACTGTTGAGTTGTGTAAACTAAAATATAAATAAGTCCTTTGAGGGTTAAACTCTGAGTTTGAACTCTTGAACTCATTTAGTCTCCATGTTTGTTGCAGAGAGCTGATTGTTGAGGCGTTTCTTCACTGCAGAGATCAGCTGTCAGTCAAACCTTGTGGGCGGTACTTTGACGTCTTGTCCTTCTTGTTGTGTAAAGGTCTTAGTTCCTGTAGGTGGCGCTCCTCCCTTTGTCTATTTAGCCAGAGAATCAATCAGTTTAAACTGAGTGTGATGAATCTGTCCATGAACTCATTGATCACGAGTCATTTAACAGACTTTAATGATGGGATGTGAGAACAAACTGAATGTTTACACGATGAATAAACAAACATGAACAAAGTATTGTCTTCTTGTCTTCATGCCAGGGTTTCACACAAAGCTGACGTATGAAATATGAAACTAATATGAGAGAATAACTGAGTCACACTAAAGTCCAGAGACCATGTTCAGAGCATTGGTCAGTCAGTTTACAACCAGCACGTTGTTTGTCTACCAAACCACTGAGGTACTTTGACAGCGTTTCAGGAGTCAGAGATAAACTAGAGGACGTTCTGAGAGAAGAATGAACAAAAGTCTCACTGACGGGGACTGAAGACTGAGACCCAGGAGAACCAGAACCAGGACTGAGAGGATTCGACAGTCAGACCCTGATGCAGTAAAATTAGAGGTTTTCTAAAGGGACCCTGGTGCTCAGAGACACTACCACTTTAGTCCACAGGGGGCACCTGAGTCAACACCAAAGAAAAGTTCTTCAGGGAAAATGTTTCTTCCTCATTAAGTTCTGTGCAAAACTATCCACAACTCTTTTAAAATCAAAAGATATTTAACCTTTTCCTCTCATTTGATTTGAGTAGTTTGTGGTACAAAAACTACTCATGTTCATTTCCTCATGAGCATTCAGTCATTTAAGTTTGTTTTCTACCCTCAGCATGCTCAAAAATATCAACACTGAAGTTGCCAATGGTTATTTATAGATCCTGATTGACATATTTGGTCCTAAATAAAGGCATTGTATTGACTTTCTTAACCAAGGACGATAGTCCTAACGAAGCAAGATTGTGATACAGATGAGAAGTCAAAAGATGCAACAAGGCTGGACACAGAATGTAGGCGTGGACATGTAGAAAATAGAGGGAGAGACAGACGGGATTAAAGCATCCTTGTGACATATTATGTTGTTGATGTAATCTGGACCTTTCACCACCATGAACAGTGCATTGCATTAGTTCATAACAAATAAAACTACTGCATTACTTACATGAGTAACAGTTCAGATTCACTACAATGTGTTTGGGGTGGTTCTTCTGGTGTGATAAAAACCATGAAGATGGTTATTGTAACTGTTGAAGAAAAATTAACCCTATGCACTCTGAGTAATGGGAACGATATTTGCCAGATGTGTTACGGGACATCGGTGAATGTGACATGTCCAGTGTTCATATTATTTTACACAAGTCAAACATGATTGATTACGGCTGCACCAGGAAGGTTTGGGAAGACAAAGTCTCATCCTTACTTCACTCTCAGCTCCATTTCAAAGTATACATCTGTCTCAGCTCCAGTTAAATTGAACACAGCTGTTCCTGGTGGAGGTGGACTCGGTGATGTGTATTAAAGCATCACTTTAATAACGAATGGAGTCAGACCTTGTTCCTTCTCTGCAGAAGAAAGAACAGTCTCTCCCATTCAGTTGAATTATATCATTTCTTCTGACTGGAGTACAGACAGAAGTCATGATACTCATGTTTGACGACTTGTAAACTTGTTAAAATCTTTCTATATCTTATCATGTAATAAAATACTTAAAGAGAAATGTGCTTAAAGTACTTTTGATTTCTCAAAGCAAAACTATTCATTAATTTCCACCACAAATTGGCGACGAGGATGGGATGGACGAGGGTGGACTGGACGAGGGTGGGATGAACGAGGGTGGGATGGACGAGGGTGGGATGGACGAGGGTGGGATGGACGAGGGTGGGATGAACGAGGGTGGGCTGGACGAGGGTGGGATGAACGAGGGTGGGATGGACGAGGGTGGACTGTACGAGGGTGGGATGAACGAGGGTGGGATGGACGAGGGTGGACTGTACAAGGGTGGGATGAACGAGGGTGGGATGGACGAGGGTGGGATGGACGAGGGTGGACTGTACAAGGGTGGGATGAACGAGGGTGGGATGGACGAGGGTGGGATGAACGAGGGTGGGATGGACGAGGGTGGACTGTACAAGGGTGGGATGAACGAGGGTGGGATGAACGAGGGTGGACTGTACAAGGGTGGGATGAACGAGGGTGGGATGAACGAGGGTGGGATGGACGAGGGTGGACTGTACAAGGGTGGGATGAACGAGGGTGGGATGGACGAGGGTGGACTGTACAAGGGTGGGATGAACGAGGGTGGGATGAACGAGGGTGGGATGGACGAGGGTGGACTGTACAAGGGTGGGATGAACGAGGGTGGGATGGACGAGGGTGGACTGTACAAGGGTGGGATGAACGAGGGTGGGATGGACGAGGGTGGACTGTACAAGGGTGGGATGAACGAGGGTGGGATGAACAAGGGTGGGATGAACGAGGGTGGGATGGACGAGGGTGGACTGTACAAGGGTGGGATGAACGAGGGTGGGATGGACGAGGGTGGGATGGACGAGGGTGGGATGGACGAGGGTGGGATGAACGAGGGTGGGATGGACGAGGGTGGGATGAACGAGGGTGGGATGGACGAGGGTGGGATGGACGAGGATGGGATGAACGAGGGTGGGATGGACGAGGGTGGGATGAACGAGGGTGGGATGGACGAGGGTGGACTGTACGAGGGTGGGATGAACGAGGGTGGGATGGACGAGGGTGGGATGGACGAGGGTGGGATGAACGAGGGTGGGCTGGACGAGGGTGGGATGGACGAGGGTGGGATGGACGAGGATGGGATGGACGAGGGTGGGATGGACAAGGGTGGGCTGGACGAGGGTGGGATGGACGAGGATGGGATGAACGAGGGTGGGATGGACGAGGATGGGATGGACGAGGGTGGGCTGGACGAGGGTGGGATGAACGAGGGTGGGATGGACGAGGGTGGGATGGACGAGGATGGACGAGGGTGGGATGGACGAGGGTGGGATGGACGAGGGTGGACTGTACGAGGGTGGGATGAACGAGGGTGGGCTGGACGAGGGTGGGATGAACGAGGGTGGGATGGACGAGGGTGGACTGTACGAGGGTGGGATGAACGAGGGTGGGATGGACGAGGGTGGACTGTACAAGGGTGGGATGAACGAGGGTGGGATGGACGAGGGTGGGATGGACGAGGGTGGACTGTACAAGGGTGGGATGAACGAGGGTGGGATGGACGAGGGTGGGATGAACGAGGGTGGGATGGACGAGGGTGGACTGTACAAGGGTGGGATGAACGAGGGTGGGATGGACGAGGGTGGGATGGACGAGGGTGGACTGTACAAGGGTGGGATGAACGAGGGTGGGATGAACGAGGGTGGACTGTACAAGGGTGGGATGAACGAGGGTGGGATGAACGAGGGTGGGATGGACGAGGGTGGACTGTACAAGGGTGGGATGAACGAGGGTGGGATGGACGAGGGTGGACTGTACAAGGGTGGGATGAACGAGGGTGGGATGGACGAGGGTGGACTGTACAAGGGTGGGATGAACGAGGGTGGGATGAACAAGGGTGGGATGAACGAGGGTGGGATGGACGAGGGTGGACTGTACAAGGGTGGGATGAACGAGGGTGGGATGGACGAGGGTGGGATGGACGAGGGTGGGATGGACGAGGGTGGGATGAACGAGGGTGGGATGGACGAGGGTGGGATGAACGAGGGTGGGATGGACGAGGGTGGGATGGACGAGGATGGGATGAACGAGGGTGGGATGGACGAGGGTGGGATGAACGAGGGTGGGATGGACGAGGGTGGACTGTACGAGGGTGGGATGAACGAGGGTGGGATGGACGAGGGTGGGATGGACGAGGGTGGGATGAACGAGGGTGGGCTGGACGAGGGTGGGATGGACGAGGGTGGGATGGACGAGGATGGGATGGACGAGGGTGGGATGGACGAGGGTGGGCTGGACGAGGGTGGGATGGACGAGGATGGGATGAACGAGGGTGGGATGGACGAGGATGGGATGGACGAGGGTGGGCTGGACGAGGGTGGGATGAACGAGGGTGGGATGGACGAGGGTGGGATGGACGAGGGTGGGATGGACGAGGGTGGGATGGACGAGGATGGGATGGACGAGGGTGGGATGGACGAAGGTGGGATGGACGAGGGTGGGATGGACGAGGATGGACGAGGGTGGGATGGACGAGGGTGGGATGGACGAGGGTGGGATGGACGAGGATGGGATGGACGAGGGTGGGATGGACGAGGATGGGATGGACGAGGGTGGGATGGACGAGGATGGGATGGACGAGGTTGGGATGGACGAGGGTGGGATGGACGAGGGTGGGATGGACGAGGATGGGATGGACGAGGGTGGGATGGACGAGGGTGGGATGGACGAGGGTGGGATGGACGAGGATGGGATGGACGAGGGTGGGATGGACGAGGGTGGGATGGACGAGGGTGGGATGGACAAGGATGGACGAGGGTGGGATGGACGAGGGTGGGATGGACGAGGGTGGGATGGACGAGGATGGACGAGGGTGGGATGGACGAGGGTGGGATGGACGAGGGTGGGATGGACGCGCATGTCTGGACTCCGTCGAACGGACAAAAGGCCATGAGATAGATGAATCCTCCCCGAGGGTTAGGAGCTGCTGTTTAGCGGAGACCGGACTGCTGATCCAATCCAGTTGAAGAAACAATTGAAAACAATCAAGAGATCTAACTTATTTTAATACAGTGATGACTAAAGGGTTGATAGGCCTACCTCACAATTATTGAGAGTTGTGGACAGACGTGTCATAGTTATCCTGTTGTTTTTTCTAAGAGTCTGTATAATATCTGGTGAATCCTAAAAAAGATAATTGATGCACATTCCAGTTAAATGGGCCGCGCTCAGAGTAAAGGAGAGACGGGTGAAAATCATGATTTCAGTATCCTGCCACCCCTGAGTATGTTTATGTCAGAACGTTAACCTGGCGTTTTAAATCAAATAAAAAAATTGGGTTGATGCAGGTTTTCTTTCAAACGGAAGTTTGAGTGAGAATCAATTAAAACAGTTGAAGGTATAAATGAGGGCCATGGGTCCAGACGTCATCATCTCAAGGCTCCTCAAATCCTGCGCTAACCAGCTGTGCAGGATAGTGGAGCACGTCTTTAACTTGAGGCTGGGGAAAGTACCACAGCTATGGAAGACATCCTGCGTGGTACCGGGACCAAAGACCACGCGGCCCAAGGACTTCAACAGCTTCAGGCCGGTGGCTTTGACATCCCACCTGATAAAGACCCTGGAGAGGATTATCCTTGTACATCTCCACCCCCTGGTGAGCTCATCTCTGGACCCACTTCGCTTTCCAGTCTGGTATCGGGGTGGATGACAAGTTCATCTACCTCCCTCACAGATGCCTTTCTCACCTGTTAAAGGCTGAAAGTACGGTGAGAGTCATGTTTTTAGACTTCTCCAGTGCCTTCAATACCATCCAGCCTTTGCTTCTGAGAGACAAGCTGGAGCAGACAAGGGTGGACCCCAAACTCACTGCATGGATCCTGGACTACCTTACCAACCGTCCACAGTATGTGCGGATACGGGGGGGGGGGAGAGTCAGACCTGGTGTCCTGTAGCACGGGGGCCCCACAAGTAACCGTTCAGGCACCCTTACTCTTCTCCATATACAACTCTGACTTGAAACACAACTCTGCCAACTGCCACATACAAAAGTTCTCTGACGACTCTGCAATTGTTGGCCTCATTTCCGCCAATGCTGACTGGGAGTACAGAGAACTGAACCAGGACTTCATAGGATGGTGCCAGCAGAACCACCTCCGGATCAAATCTGGTAAAACCTAAGAGCTGGTGGTGGACCACCGGGGTAAACACTCTCCTCCAGAACCAGTGAACATCCAGGGAATGGGCATTTAGATTATGAGATCTTATAAGTACATGGGTGTTCAACTTGAACAATAAACTGGACTGATCACACAAAGGGACATAGCAGACTATCTGATGAGGACACTGAGGTCTTTTGGAGTGTAGGGAGCACTCCTGAAGACCTTCTTTGACTCTGTGGTGGCATCAGCCATCTTTTATGAAGTGGTCTTCTGGAGCAGCAGCATCTCAACAGCTGACAGAAAGAGACTGAACTAACTTGTCAAGAAGGCCAGCAGTGTGTTGGGGTGTCTATTTGATACGACTAAGCTATCATCCCTGATGGACAACACCTCCCACCCCATGTAGGACACTGGCAGCTCTGTACAGCTCCTCCATCACCGGCTGCTTCATACCCGGTGTGTGAAGGAGAGGAACCACAAGTCCTTCCTTCCTGCTGCTGTCAGGCTGCACAACCAGCTGAGCTCCCAGTAGACCACAACACATGTCAATCTCTTCAAACACTTCAACCTGTGCAATATAAATACTGTACAAAATAGTTATATTTATTCTGTCTGTACATATAATATCCAGTTAATGTAGACTCTAAACAGTTTGTATTACTTGTATTACTGTTTTTTACTGTTTATTACTTATATCACTTGTTTTGACTTTGACTTTACAAGTTCTTTGATGTGCACTTTACCCCTTTGCTGCTATAATACTGTAAATGTCCCCACTGCGGGACTAATAAAAGATGATCTCATTTTATCTTATCTTAGCCGCTCCCTCTTCTTCCTGGAATGAAGGATAGCTTGATAACCGCTCCCTCTTCTTCCTGCTCTCAAACACACGAGCTCCGCTCTGTCTGTATTTCCTGGTTCCTCCCCTTCAGGTCTACAGTTGTACAGATGGGTGTAACCAACATGAAGGTGAAGTGCAGCAGCTGACAGCCTCCATTCACTGAACCATCACATGTTGTTCAGATCAGAGCTCAAAGCAGAGTCTCTTCTGAGGAAGTGAATCTCAGACAGTCGTTGCTACTGAGAGGTGAAATGGAGCAGAAAGGAGTTCAACTGGACCGGGAGACCTTCTCTTGTTCCATCTGTCTGGATCTCCTGAAGGATCCGGTGACTACTACCTGTGGACACAGCTACTGCATGAACTGTATTGAAGCCCATTGGGATGAAGAGGACGGGAAGAAGCTCCTCAGCTGCCCTCAGTGTAGGCAGACCTTCACACCGAGGCCTGTCCTGCTGAAGAACACCATGTTGGCAGTTTTAGTTGAGCAGCTGAAGAAGACTGGACTCCAAGCTGCTCCTGCTGATCACTGCTATGCTGGACCTGAAGATGTGGCCTGTGATGTCTGCACTGGGAGGAGACTGAAGGCCTTCAAGTCCTGTCGGATGTGTCTGGTTTCTTACTGTGAGAAACACCTTCAACCACATCATGATGCACCTCCATTAAAGAAACACAAGCTGGTGGACCCCTCCAACCAGCTCCAGGAGAACATCTGCTCTCGTCATGATGAGGTGATGAAGATGTTCTGCCGTACTGATCAGCAGTGTATCTGCTACCTCTGCTCTCTGGATGAACATAAAGGCCACAACACCGTCTCAGCTGCAGCAGAAAGGACCGAGAGGCAGAGAGAGCTGGAGGGGAGTCGATTAAACATCCAGCAGAGAATCCAGGACAGAGAGAAAGACCTGAAGCTGCTCCATCAGGAGGTGGAGGCCATCAACCTCTCTGCTGATAAAACAGTGGAGGACAGTGAGAAGATCTTCACTGAGCTGATCCGTCTCATGGAGAACAGAAGCTCTGATGTGAAGCAGCAGGTCAGATCCCAGCAGAGAACTGAAGTGAGTCGAGTCAAAGAGCTTCAGGAGAAGCTGGAGCAGGAGATCACTGAGCTGAAGAGGAATGACGCTGAGCTGCAGAAGCTCTCACACACAGAGGATCTCAACCAGCTTCTCCACCACTACCCCTCACTGTCACCACTCAGTGGGTCTACAGACTCATCCAGCATCAACATCCGTCCTCTGAGATACTTTGAGGACGTGACGGCGGCTGTTTCAGGAGTCAGAGATGAACTACAGGACGTCCTGAGAGACAAGTGGACAAACGTCTCACTGACGGGGACTGAAGTGGATGTTTTACTGTCTCCACCAGAGCCCACGACCAGAGCTGGATTCTTAAGATGTTCATGTGAACTCACTCTGGATCCAAACACAGCAAACACACAGCTGTTATTATCTGATGGGAACAGAAAAGGAACTTTAATGAAGGAACATCAGTCTTATTCTAGTCACTCAGACAGGTTCACTGAATGTGATCAGGTCCTGAGTAGAGAGAGTCTGACTGGACGTAGTTACTGGGAGGTGGAGTGGAGAGGAGGAGGAGTTTATGTAGCAGTCTCATACAAGAACATCCAGAGAGAAGGGGGCTGGAATGAATGTGGATTTGGATCCAATAACAAATCTTGGGGATTAAGATGTCTCAAAAACAGTTTAACATTTATTCACAACAAAGTCTACACCCTCGTCTCTGGTCCTCGGTCCTCCAGACTAGGAGTGTACCTGGATCACAGAGCAGGTATTCTGTCCTTCTACAGCGTCTCTGGAACCATGACTCTCCTCCACAGAGTCCAGACCACATTCACTGAGCCTCTCTATGCTGGACTTGGGTTTTATGGTTTTAGTTTTGGATCCACTGCTGAGTTGTGTAAACTAAAATAGAAAGAAGTCCTTTGAGGGTTAAACTGTGAGTTTGAACTCTTGAACTCATTTAGTCTCCATGTTTGTTGCAGAGAGCTGATTGTTGAGGCGTTTCTTCACTGCAGAGATCAGCTGTCAGTCAAACCTTGTGGGCGGTACTTTGACGTCTTGTCCTTCTTGTTGTGTAAAGGTCTTAGTTCCTGTAGGTGGCGCTCCTCCCTTTGTCTATTTAGCCAGAGAATCAATCAGTTTAAACTGAGTGTGATGAATCTGTCCATGAACTCATTGATCACGAGTCATTTAACAGACTTTAATGATGGGATGTGAGAACAAACTGAATGTTTACACGATGAATAAACAAACATGAACAAAGTATTGTCTTCTTGTCTTCATGCCAGGGTTTCACACAAAGCTGACGTATGAAATATGAAACTAATATGAGAGAATAACTGAGTCACACCAAAGTCCAGAGTCCATGTTCAGAGCATTGGTCAGTCAGTTTACAACCAGCACGTTGTTTGTCTACCAAACCACTGAGGTACTTTGACAGCGTTTCAGGAGTCAGAGATAAACTAGAGGACGTTCTGAGAGAAGAATGAACAAAAGTCTCACTGACGGGGACTGAAGACTGAGACCCAGGAGAACCAGAACCAGGACTGAGAGGATTCGACAGTCAGACCCTGATGCAGTAAAATTAGAGGTTTTCTAAAGGGACCCTGGTGCTCAGAGACACTACCACTTTAGTCCACAGGGGGCACCTGAGTCAACACCAAAGAAAAGTTCTTCAGGGAAAATGTTTCTTCCTCATTAAGTTCTGTGCAAAACTATCCACAACTCTTTTAAAATCAAAAGATATTTAACCTTTTCCTCTCATTACTCATTTGATTTTAGTAGTTTATGGGTGGGATGGACAAGGGTGGGATGGACGAGGGTGGGATGGACGAAGGTGGGATGGACGAGGGTGGGATGGACGAGGATGGGATGGGCGAGGGTGGGATGGACGAAGGTGGGATGGACGAGGGTGGGATGGACGAGGGTGGGATGGACGAGGGTGGGATGGACGCGCATGTCTGGACTCCGTCGAACGGACAAAAGGCCATGAGATAGATGAATCCTCCCCGAGGGTTAGGAGCTGCTGTTTACCGGAGACCGGACTGCCGATCCAATCCAGTTGAAGAAACAATTGAAAACAATCAAGAGATCTAACTTATTTTAATACAGTGATGACTAAAGGGTTGATAGGCCTACCTCACAATTATTGAGAGTTGTGGACAGACGTGTCATAGTTATCCTGTTGTTTTTTCTAAGAGTCTGTATAATATCTGGTGAATCCTAAAAAAATATTGACGCACACACAGATGACGGTGGACTCTGTGATCTGCATTAAAGCATCACTTTTAACAACGAACTGAGTCAGACCTTGTGTGAGGGTTCGGTTGTGCCAGACCCAAGCGCAGACACGGGGAGGCAAGGTTGGGTGGAGGTAAATAGTTTATTGTAGAGAACCGGGAGAGCGTAGATGGGATGGTGAGGTGGCGTGAGCGGCGGCGGCTGAGCGGGAGTGCAGGTACGGGATTCCTGGGCACAGGCAACAGGGGTTAGCACGAAATAACAAGTAGTAAGCAAAGTACGTTTCTTAGTGAAGCCGAGAGTCGAGGTACCACTGTAAATGGTGCAATAATCTGGCAACTGGAGAGAGGGAAGCCAGGGTGTTTTAACAGGGAGGACTTGATGATGTGATTGGAGACGTAACAGGGGACAAACAAGGAAATGAGAGAAAGGGACGAGAGTCACGGCCAAGCCGTGACAGTACCCCCCCCCCCCCTCAACGGGCCCCTCCAGGCGCCCCACCAGGCTTGTCTGGATGTTCCCGATGGAAGTCCCGGACAAGGGAAGCCTCAGAGAAGGAGCTGCGTGGGATCCAGGACCGTTCCTCTGGGCCGTACCCCTCCCAATCGACGAGGTACTGGAATCCCCGGCCCCTACAGCGGACGTCGAGGATACGCCGAACGGTGAAGACCTGGTGTCCATCAACGACCTGGGGGAGGGGGGGGGGGGAGGGGGAGGAGCAGGAGGGGACAGTGGACTGGAGGACACTGGTTTGAGTAGGGAGACATGGAAGGTTGGGTGCACCTTTAATGCGGACGGGAGTTTGAGCCGGACCGCAGAGGGATTGATGATCTTATCCACCTCATAGGGTCCAATGAAGCGGGGTCCCAGCTTGCGGGACTCGATTTGAAGGGGCAAGTCCCGTGAAGAGAGCCACACCTTCTGACCAGGGCAATAGGCGGGTGCAGGGATTCGGCTTCGGTCGGCCAAGCGCCTGGTGCGAGCGACTGAACGGACGAGCGCAGACCGGACCTCCTTCCAAATCCGCCGGCATCTACGAAGACCTGCTTGAACAGAGGGCACCGCTACTTCCTCTTCCTGGTCTGGAAACAGGGGCGGTTGGTATCCCAAGGAGGCCATGAAGGGGGACATGCCTGTGGTGGAGCTGATCAGGGAGTTATGGGCATACTCAACCCACAGCAAGTGTGTGGACCAGAAGGACGGGTGGCGAGCCGTAACACAACGCAATGTGGTCTCCAAATCCTGGTTCGCCCATTCCATCTGTCCGTTAGTCTGGGGATGATATCCTGAAGAGAGACTGGCGGTGGTACCTAGGGCTTGACAGAAGGCTTTCCAGACCTGAGAAGAAAACTGAGGTCCTCGATCCGACACAATGTCCTGGGGAATTCCGTGGAGTCGGAAGACTTGGAGGACCAGGAGGTTAGCAGTCTCGGTGGATGTTGGCAACTTGGGGAGGGGAATGAAGTGGACCGCTTTGGAAAAACGGTCCACGATTGTTAGAATGGTGGTGTTACCTTCCGAAGGGGGTAGGCCAGTGACGAAGTCCACTGCTATGTGGGACCAGGGGCGGCGGGGAATAGGCAAAGGGCGCAACTGGCCTGCCGGGTGTTGGTGGGAAGCCTTGCTGCGGGCACAGACTGAGCAGGCTGAAACAAAGGCCCGGGTGTCCTGGGACATGGATGGCCACCAGAACCGCTGTCTTATGAAAGCGAGGGTGCGGTGGAACCCAGGGTGGCAGGCCAACCTGGAGGAATGCCCCCATTGTAAGACTTGTGATCGGACAGTGTCAGGCACAAACAGACGGTTTGGGGGACCGTTGCCTGGGTCCGGATGAGAGCACTGGGCCTCTCGGACGAAAGACTCAACTCCCCATGTGACCGCAACTACCACACGGGAGGGAGAGAGGATGGTCTCAGACTCAAGGGTGGACTTCTCCGTGGTGGACTGACGGGAAAGTGCATCGGGTTTGGTGTTACGTGAACCAGGGCGGTAGGTGAGGGTGAAATTGAACCTACCCAAGAACAAAGCCCTTTGAGCCTGGCGGGAGTTTAATCTCTTGGCGGAGCGAAGGTAAGAGAGGTTCTTGTGGTCGGTCCAAACTATGAACGGTTGCTCTGCTCCCTCCAACCAGTGGCTCCACTTCTCTAATGCCAGAACCACAGCCAATAGCTCCCGGTTACCCACATTGTAGTTGCACTGCGCAGGTGAAAGACGCCGGGAAAAGAAGGCACATGGGTGTAGCTTCTGATCCTGAAGGGCCCGCTGAGAGAGGACTGTCCTGACCCCCGAATCAGAAGCAGTCTGAGTCACTTTTCTCTGCTGGAGGCCTTACTTATTATCAGGGTACCTTTTAGATCCCAGACTGATACAAACTAAAGGGTTGTTTAGTCTTTTCCTTAAATATATCGACACAAAGTCATTTTATTTGCTCAACTCCAAAAACACCTCGACAGCAAAACTGCTGACACGACATATTGTGCAATATGACACAGTATTTATTCAAGTGTGAAAACATGAACAATGACTTGACACAAACTGACTGGTTGAACCAGAGGAACGGAATAAAAGAAAGAAATAGTGACGATTACCCAGATGATCAACTTCCATCTTTTTAAAACATGAAGATATTTACATTTCATGCACATGCAGAATTGAAATTGATACAAAAAGTAGTAAAACTAGACGCACAGAGTCCTTCAGTATAAATAGTATAAATAATATTCCTCTGTATGAATAGCTCCGCCTTCTTTGATTGGTCTGAGATGTTGAGACGGTCACAGACACACACTGCACACACACACACAGCCACACAGGCACACACACACTCACACTCAGACACACACACACACATGAAAAGAAGCCGGACAAAGAGGAGTTCTCTGTCTTGAGTTTTGGGCTTCAGAGAAACGGTCCTCTGAAGTCGTCCTCTGAAGTCGCCCTCTGAAGTCGTCCTCTGAAGTCGCCCTCTGAAGTCGCCCTCTGAAGTCGTCCTCTGAAGTCGCCCCCTGAAGTCGCCCCCTGAAGTCGTCCTCTGAAGTCGCCCTCTGAAGTCGCCCTCTGAAGTCGCCCCCTGAAGTCGCCCTCTGAAGTCGTCCTCTGAAGTCGCCCCCTGAAGTCGCCCCCTGAAGTCGTCCTCTGAAGTCGCCCTCTGAAGTCGCCCTCTGAAGTCGCCCCCTGAAGTCGCCCCCTGAAGTCGCCCCCTGAAGTCGCCCTCTGAAGTCGCCCGGAGGAAGCGGGTCAGGCACTGTGGGAACGCGGTCGCCGCGTCGTCACTTCTGCAGGATGAACTGGTCGATGAACTCGTTCTGCTCCGACTCCACTTTGGACAAGGCCTCGTACTCGATGCGATACCTGAGAGGAGGAAACGTGAATCCATCATAACGTGAATACAAACGTCTCCACTACTGTTGCATCGTGTTGGTGCCGGTCCACTTGTTTACCTCCAGCTGTGTTTGTTTGTTTGTGTACCGTGTGTTCCTACCTCTCCAGCTGCATCTTCTTCTCCGCTATGAGAGCCTGGAGCTGCTGCTGTTGGGCTTCTCGCTGCTTCGCCACTGACTTCAGCAGGTTTCTGGCTCCGATTGCCTAAAAGAGAAGAAGTCGGGGGTTATTATTAATAATCAGAGCTTTGCTTTCATGGTGGATCCCGGCTTCGAAACGCCTCGCATACCTTCATCTTTTCCGTCTCCGCTTCTTTCGCCAACTCGTCCACCAGCTCAATCAGACCCCCCACGATCTTCTGAAACTGGCCGATTTCTGCAAAAAACAACAACACAAACACACGTTTCGTGGGTCCCGGAGGAGCAGGGCTTCAGGAATGGAGACGCAGAATGTTCACTGCTTACTGTCCACAAATTCTTTGCACTCTTCCTTGAGCTCGGAGGTTTTCTGGCTGACGTCGGGCTCCAGGACCCGCAGCTTGTTGAGCTCATCGAAATAAAAGCCGGCCTCGGCTAACGGGTCTTTAGCCATGGATCGACGGGGCCTGTTGCCAAGGGAGACGGGAGAGATGGAGGGATGAGGAGCAGAGAGCGCACAACTAAAAGGATGTTTTAACAGATATAAACACAGAATAATTCGGGGCCCAAATTAAGTAAAATACTTTTTAATCCAAAAGAGGAATAATTCAATGATTCCACCTTCCATTTAATACATTAAAGAACCACAGCGGTGAAACTGGGCTCCACACATCGAGTGAGTTAGGTTCCTAAACTGGGATTAGTTCAGCTGATATGGCTTCAAATCAGCTCACATCTTCATGCACATTGTTTACCAATAACTTGAGACAACATTATGTTCTGCATGTCCTAAAACTGTGTTGTTGTTGTTTACAAATCCTTCATATATAATAGCGTCTATTGATAAAGAGGACTGTGGAGAGCAGTGGTTACCACAGTGACGACACCTTTCTGCTGACATCAGCGTGTCGTTATCTACAGGTAAACGATAACACGTGCTTGTTGTTGTTATCTGTGACCTCTGACCTCTGATGATATGGCAAGAAGAGCCAGCGCAACTTTACACTCTAAAGTATGTAATCATCTGTGAAAGCTCCATGTAACGTATTAACACTAACTGGAACCGTTTTAACGTTGCATCGTTAAAACGGTGGATTTCAACCAAATGTGTCGTAAACCGGTTGGTATTTGACGTAAACTGGTTGATATGTGTCGTAAAATAGCTGCGTTAGCTTACCGTTAAACGCTACTATTCTCAAAAGCGAACCGTAAAACGAGACACACGTCACTAATTAGCTTCTTTATATAGTTAACATAACAATTAACCGTATGGCGCTCCGTCCGGGACAGAAAACGGTATATTTGTACCTTTTTAAACCGCCGTTAGAGCGGATGACTATGTGGCAAAGGCGAGAGAACTCGAAGCTCCGCCCCTTCCCCCCGCTGCCAAGGAAACCAAACGCTGCCGTGCAAGCTGCGTAATGCGTGATGCGTGGTCGCTGACGTTTTGGAGACGTTTTGGCTTTTCAGAATAAAATAATAGGCCGTGATTATTCACCGTGTCCGGATGCTCACTGGTCATTTCCGATACCCAGAACAGAGGAAAACCTGTTTTTGAACGTCTTATGTTGTCATCCGCTCAAAACGATTCCAGAGATATTAAGTCTACTCAGATTTTAATAGTGGTGCTTTTACTTTGAAGGTTAAGCCGGAAATGACATTCCTTAAGGTAACATAAAAAATAGAACAGAACAACTGTATAAAACCGATAAAGTAATTTGTTGTCTAATATTTGAGCATGTAGGCATGTAAGTCTAATTGTCTCTAATATGTTAAAGGTGAGTCCCATGTTGTTTTAGAAAACATGAATAGTAATAATACTTGTGATAAATGACATTAAAACATTTATTTTTAATGTAACCTACACAAACACACCATAAGAGATACAAATAAAAAACATATTTGGTGTTCTCTACAAAGAAACAAGATATATATATATATATATATATATATATATATACACATATATATATATATATATATATTTTAAAGCCAATTATTTTTATATATATATATATAAATGTA